>NW_010295099.1:0-36040 GCF_000700745.2 Antrostomus carolinensis
GGTCCCTTCCAACCAAACCATTCCATGATTTGATGATTCTATGATACTAAGAGTAGACACTGAAGCTATACTTGACTAGGCCAGCACCATGGCTAAGCTCAGCTGTGGTACAAGCATGTACAGCTCCAGTGATTCATGCTGATAATTACGGTGCACATCACATCACCAACTGCATCTCTGTGTGCCTCTGAGGAATGTCACCTTGCACATGCCTCAGCAATGGGCTTCACCCTGCTCCTCTGCTGAAACAGTGATCGGGGGGAACTATTAAAGCTCATGAGGTTGGTCAGCAGGGAAGGCTGAGAAAGCAAGGCTGTGAACTTTCCTCTGCCAGGCAATATGAAGTTAGGCTTCTGCCCATCAACGATTTGAGCAGCTGGATTCCCACAGCGGATCTGAGTGTTGGAGCCTGCAAAACATTGCAGATGGGGAAGTCTGTCTTAGTTTACACTCTCATTTCTTTCACTCACTGCCTAGACACAACTGTGACAGAGATGAACCAGAAGTTAGGAGTGAGGAGTGGTTACCCCTTGGCAGAAAGGGACACCCCTCTAAAGCTGATCTCCCTCCATTGACACTGTTAATTAACTTCCTCGATTCCTCTCAGCTGTCCTTACTCTGTGGCACTCAAGGTTGTGGCTGGAACTTCATCATGCTGCAATGTCCCTACAGTTTGAGGAGTTTTATATTTAAAACTCGTTCTTTCTGTCTCAGTTTGGCACCCAGTGATCATAAATTCAGAGATGTTTCTGGGAAGGCAGCCAGTGCTGTCGAAGCCCAAGAAAAATCAATCTTCAACAAAGAAATAAATTAAATTCTGTCACTGTCTATCAATATTTGCCTCTGACTCCACATAACAATTATATGAAAGTGGACCATACGCTTTAAATAAGGAGAAGAAGGGAACTACACACAGATATGTTTTGTGAAAAAAGAGATCTCTTGCAGCACAGAGCTATTCCCAATGTACCATATGATCTCCTTGTAATGGGCACTGCAGGAAAAAACACAAAGTCAGTCCTAAAGAAATATAGTACTGTCACCTTCAAAGTCTTCACATCTGTAGAAATAATCCTCTCAATTTTTCAGTGCTGCATTTTATAAAAAATTCATATGGACTTTATAGCCTAGATAAAGTGAAAATACAGCACATGCCGCTTAACTAGGACAGAACACCAGTGGGGCATCTCTCAGTGAGAGACACTTAGCTGCACACTAGTGAATAACATGGATTTATGCTCCGTGGGAACAGACTCAGCCAGGTGTCCATCAGCAACTGCTAAACGTAAAGATACTACCTCTGGCTTAGGAAGTCCCTGAGCCGCAGATCGCTGGAGGCTGAGCCAGCATATATTCAATTCAGGGAGGTAAAACTACACATTGTCTTGCTCTCACAAGCTTTTCTGGAGATCTGCTGTCCGATAGTAAAAGAGGCAGAGTACAAGGCTGGGCAGAGCTTTAGTCCGACCCAGGCTGCCCCTGCTGATGTTCCTCACAGAGATACTGCACTCAAAGAGTTGTGCGTGCCAGTACCAGCCAGGAGGGAAGCTGTTTTACAGAGGCACCCAACTTCCGAGGGCTCCACATTGGCTACACACATATGACCTCTACTATTGCTCATATTTGCATGTTTAAATTACATTTCTCCCATTAAAATATATATCTAAATTATTTCAAACCTCCTTCCTTTTTATGCATTTTGGGGTATATTTTTCATCACTCATCTGATCTTCAAACTGAGAAAAATGTGTTGTTCCTCAGAAGATTAGCAGATGCATTCTCAGGTGTCCCTGGCCGAGATCTGTGATCACATCTATAAATTTTTCTCTTCTCTCTTCTCTCTGCTTTTCCAGCCTTTTTTCATATTCTTAGTGGAAGAAGGGAGGGTCTTGGTTTTTGTTTGTGGTTTTTTGTTCTTTTGTTTGGTTGGTTGGTTGGTTTGGGGTTTTTTTTTCTTTGTTTGTTTGGTTTTTTTTCTTGTGCTTGTTGAAAACTCTGGTGTCCTCTGGCTTCCTGCCTCTCTTCCTTCTGGTGACCCTGTGCTCCTTAGCTCTGTCTGACATAGTGCTGGGGGTCAAGGGTGCCTACAGATGGATGTTCATTGAGGCTTAACAGAAAAAGGTTGGGTCTGAAGCACAAATGTTATATGTGAGCTGTATATAAGGGCTGTATATAAGCACCTATGTTGGAGCTACAACAGAACATGCAGTTGTTACGGGGAGCACAGATCCGTTTGTTCAATCATAAATTCAATAACTTATCCTACTCCCAAAACAAACACAAATGCTCCCCTGAGCTGTTATATGATTTCACCATAACAACCAGATACACCTTTGATACAGTTCAATGACTAAACACTTCAGCAGTCAGGAAAGAGAGGGATGGAGAGGGAACTGGTAGAGTTCTCACACCTCACACCTGTAACAGCTCCTGGATTGTATGACTTTCTTCGTCAGAGAACATCAGACAAAACACAGCCCGAGATAATCCTCATCCCCTTTCTGCAGTGTGTAGCACTGGTTGGCATTTGCAATAAGATGGCTTTCTGTAACACGTCAGCATTACATCCAAGGCTGCTCCTGGGTGTGTTACATAGTCTGGGCGAGAGTGCAGAGCCAGGTATGTCTCTCCTGTTCCTCCCAGTCCCGTTTATTGTATTATCATGGTTCACTGGGAAGTCTAGATATAAAAATAGATAATTTCTTGCTGCCCAAAAATAGGCCAAGGATATCACTGGGTGTGCGTAAGGGAGAGCCAGCTTTAAAGCACTGACTAAAAGTGATGAGGCTCCAAATTCATGTGGTTGTAACTCTTGATGCAAGCGATGGTGACAGTAGTTGTAACCACAGTCCTTCAAATGCAGTCAGGTCTCCAGGCTAGCCTGCTAGCATGTTCAGTCACTGGGCCTGTGTTTGTGCAGAATATTTATTCAAATTTTATCATGAAAATTCATCAGTGTCCTCAGACATGCCCAAACTCCCCCTCCTGAGGTGAGCATCCCCAGATGGGGGGATGCTGGCTCCTTGGTGCTTTGGAGGGGAGTTGTGCCATTAAACAAAGTGAATCCCAGGTGGGCTTGCTTAGGGGACGCAAACTGGCTCATACCATAATCCAGCTGCTTTCCTTTAGTATTTGACTGTATTATATTGGACTCCATCAGTAAGCTTTTCAGCTCTGTTATTCCAGTTTTCCCCTGGAGCTGAACGTGCCCAGCTGGATGCCAGCACGCACAGCAGGTAGGTGTAGCAGGTACAGCCCCTCAGCAAGCTGTTCCCCTGTAGCCCCCCCACCTCCTGCGGGGTGCAAAGCTGCCGGTACCAACAGCCAACGATCAGCAAAAGGTTAACGATGGCAACGGGCAGGTGTGGTGGCCGTTAGTATTTGTGACAGATACAACAGGAGGCTGGGTGGTTTTTGGTTGAAGGCTGCAGGCTCCGGTGCAGGATAAATGAAACGCATGGCTACTCATCCAAGTGAAGATGAGCGCTAATCGCCAATAACCGCATCCGTGTGCGTTGAGTTTGGTGTGACCAGCCACCAGGAGGAGCCAGTGTAATTTATTTCCCGGCTAATTAAGGCATGAGCTTTCAGGTCCCATTAGTAGTTTGAAGGGAGTGGAGCCGGGGAGATGCTTCTACTTCCTCTTCCCTTGGAGAACCTCACAAACTGGTTTTGTTTTAAGCACTCGCTGAGGGTTTCACATTCGAGACCTGTCACTCTTTGAGGGCAACACTTCCCAGCTTCCTAAACAAGGATGCATCAGTTCTCGGGTACCGACTATGGTCCAGGTGTTCAGAAGTATTCGTCATGCACAGTGATGATGATGATGCATAGCAAGCTCAGGAGCTGGGGTTAGATGATGAATCAAAGCCATACAAATGAAGGTGTCTCAACCTTTTATTTTTTGGACTCAAAGGAAAAATGCGTGCCTAAATCCAGGTCTTGGCTTAACCTAATTTCCTTCATACACTCCCAGAGAAAATGAATATAAAATCGTAGTGTCTGAGAACAGGATACTGATATTTTAAATAATTTGAGCATTCTAGAGATGATTCTTGTCATTTTGGGGGCTACCAGAAGCCCAGCTGAGCAGCAGAATATGAACAGCAGGGTTTATGTATTTGCAGATTCAGTTAACACAGCATTTGAGCTTCAGCCATGCATCTGCGCCTCCTTTAAACTTTTGGTGGAAGAGAGAAAAATGCATAACACTGCTGAAGACAATTTCCCTCCTTCACGTTACTTGTTGCCAGCTACAAGTTTTCTTGGCTGCGGGCACAGAGTTGCAGCAGGGATGGCTCCGGTCCCCAGGAGCACTATGGTCTTTGCTCCGAGACCTGTGCTGCTCCTCTGTTAGCGTACACGGGACTTCCACCAAAGGTCTCATTTTTGGACAATAATCAGATTTTTACTGGTTTAGTTGTTTGCAGGTTTTGAGCTTGTGTGGGAAAACAATGGTGAGTGAGAGCTGAATTGTAGGCAGGCTGGTGGGGTACCCGCAGCTCCGGACACGCATGGCCTCTGGGCACCGAGAAGCAGCCAGGGCTTCCCCATCCTTCTCATCCAGAGCCCTCAGTGCTTTCTGTCACAACATGATTTAGGTGTGTGCTTTAAGAAGTGAGAGGTTGCATTTACTTTTAAATATTTTGCTCTAGGGAACTTTTTGCATATTTTTCCTTCTCAAAATGTGTTTTAGGATGCTGTGGAGTAGCTGGAATGATTGAAATGCTGAAGAACAAGGGAACGTATGACTCCATGGGATTATTTTTAGATGCTGAGTTACATTAATTGTTTTAAAGACAAAGACGCCAGTTGTGGTTTAAGAAGACCTAAACTTCAAATGACTTAAGGCCGGAATATTGTATGGGAATGCTGCTGTTGGGAAGCTCTTCCATATGTCTGCTGTTAGCCACTGGCAGGAAGGATACCAAAAAAGCCACTGCTGTGTATTAATATACCTTTGTGTCAGGAACACCATCCTATAAGGACCTTCCTTTTCCCTGTGCTATTGGATTGCCCTCCTGACTGACTAGACAGGCTGGTCCTATAAAGCCTGTTTTTATTGTGCTCAAATTCTCTTGTAATGAGAGTTCTGCATTTGGAAATCACACAGGACCAAAGTCTAAAGCTGAAGTGCCCAGCCACAGACCCCACCAAACCGGGTCCTGAGAAAGTAGCTGGGAAGGAGGGGAAAATTAGGCCTGAAGTGGGGATATACTGGCTCACCCTGGATGGAGGAGGGCTGGTGGGGCAGAGGAGTCTCTGACCACAAATCTGCCTCCATCCAGCATGGGCTGCTATGCTGTTGTCCTGGGTCTCCATCTAGGAGGAGGTAGAAAAAGCAGTTTTGTGACTCAAGGCAAACAGAAGGCGGATTTTGCAGAAATTGCACATTTACCTCCTTGGCCATGAGAAGCCGGTGTGGTGCCTCCACTCCACGGGGCAGGCGGGGTGCAGCAGGGGCAGCCCCAGCCCTGGGCTCCCTGGGATGGGGCCAGGCTGAGGCCAGGCCAGGACATCAGTCCTAACACCTGCAGGACCTTCTTGTTGCTGTGGCAGGGACACCACAACAGACTCACCTGACATCCCTCATCTTTTCATAGCTGACAGGATTTTATTAATACAGGTGCTGCATCTCTTGTTTCACAGTGGCAGCTCACAGGTGTGTATATGTCTGATTATTTGTGTAAATGCAATAAGATGCTTTCTGAATCACATCAGAGGAGAGCTGAGGGGTTATCAATATCATATCCCTAGGAAATAGTGCTCTGGGGATACGTATGTAAATGTCTGGGGTCATTCTGCGCAGTGCAAGGCTTATCCCCAAAGCTTCGCCTTGCAGAGTACCCGGCGGCTGAGACACCTGGAGCTGACCTCCATCCTGGCCTGGCCAGGGGAACAGCGCTGCCCGCTGTGCCTCTTTACAGGGAAGAACAGGATTTCCTCAGCTCTCAGCTGAGAGAAACCCCGCCTGCCCTGTCCTAATCATATTGCCCTCTTTGCCTTCTCCAATGCCACAGAGGTTTTAATGAGCTAAAGCGGAGTCAATTGAATATGAAATGAAATGTTTAGCTTGCTCAGGTTTAAAATAGGTTAGTGCTTATTATTTGAAAGCTTTGTGCAGGAGCAATCATTAAATGAAATACCGTGTGGTTTTGGTCTGTTGTGCTGAGCTGAAAAAGTAGGTTTGTCCGTCTGTAAACAGTAACTCACAGGGTCATTTCCCAGTATTAAAGACACCCTTATGGTGCATCCAACTGTATGAGAGAGGAATCACCCTGGCTTCACAGTGAAGGGAACAAGGAGTTTATTACACTGCGTCATCTTCACAAGCACTGCGTATGGTAGGAGTCTCCCCAGAGGAGCAGGAGGATGTAACCTGAAGTATAACATGACACTGTTTGCTCCAATGCCATGAATGCTCCTGTGTGAGTGTGGCTGCATTGCACATACTGGCAATTTAGGAAATCCCTGTTGCAGGCCAGCTCTGACACATATTCCTTCGGGCATGCAGAGTGCTCCAGCACAGCTGGCAGCTGGATGCCAGTTTTGGATCTTCCTTCCAAACCATCTGGGCGTGGTGATGGCCCTTGGCCCTAAGCAGCATATTGTGTGCAGATGTAGGGGAGTCAATAGTTGGGGTTCAAACGCTGTTCCAGCAGATGTTTCCATAAGCTGCTTCCTCCTCTGTGAATATACTGAAGTTTAAGTCCTTGGCTGGGCTTGGCCACGCAAATTCTCAGCAGGTTTCCAGATATTGGCCTAGTTGTGCTTTACTAAGAACCACTCTATTTCCTCTTAGACCACAATCTAAAAAGAAATGAGATCTTATTTGGATGACATTTATTTGTGACCCAACAGGTTTTTGTGATGGAGCATGACAGAGTGGTCTGCCTGGAGCAGGGTCTTGCTGACCCTGGCAGAGTGAGAACGTTCTCCACCTTCAGAAGGGACACGGTGTGGGACCACCACATCTTTGCCCAAGACACCTGGTCCATCACTCTGACTCCCTCAGACTTCTCATATTTACAGTTGTTGTTGCCATTTATCTAGTTTTGCAAATGTTTACTGCCAAGTACTGAAGGTCAATAAGACAGGTGGAAAAGAGTGGACCACATCAAAGGTTTTTAGGAGCTAATACAGAAGCCTGGTCTGCCTGGTCTCAATATCCACGGCCTTTGAGGAAGTAATACACAGCTTTGAGAGCTGTGCTGCAGAAGTTCTGACATCCTTAAAAATAGAATAAAGCTGATATAATAATTAAAACATAATAATTTTAAATTGTCCTTTTCAATAAATTAACATTCTTTTATGGCTGGAAGATAGTTATCTTAAGTAATTACCCTATTATGCTAGTGACAGACTGATGTGACCTTTATGCTGCAAGTGAATTATGCAAATTGGTATTTTCATTAAACATTAAATAACTCCCTTGGGAGGAAAAAATGTTACTTACTGTTCGTTGGCTATTAAAGTCTAATGATATGATTTACCACAACTTTGTTTTCTACCTCCAAGGGCTCCAGAGGAGGAGGAATTAAAGCTTGGTTGGGAATTTGAGGCTTAGACGTGTGTAGACAGGTCACATGAAGTTAAAAAAAAAACCAAAAGAAACAAACCCAAAGCAAATCCCAGTTACTTCATCCTTCATCCAAAGTGTATGTTCTCTGTGACAGGACATCAGTATGTCAGTAAAAAAGCCCACACTTTATAGTCCCCCAAGCACCTCAAAGCCAAGAGGTGGTCTTCCCATTAACTTAGCCTACTTCTCACCACCAATCCTTACTTCATACCAACTTACCAGCACGCCCCAAACTTCAAACCATGGCTAGGTCTTCTGCTTTCAGCAGTTCATCTGGACCATGCAAGCTCTCAAAACCAGCCTTCTGCCACTCATGCTGAATCAGGCTCAGAGGAAACAAAATGCTGGCAAGTAAATCCTACGGAAAAAACTAAATTCACCTGATGGACAGATGTAATGGGAACACTGGAGAACATGTTTCCAGCACAGTGGGAGTGATGAAAGTTTACAGAGTTATGTCAAAAGTCATTAGGAATAAGGCCAATAATACAGGCTTTAGGAATAAGAATTATTCTGTTTATTTTTAATGATTCCTGTTGTACAAAATGGCCCCCGGTCACAGCCCAGAGTATATAGAAAATGACGCATTTTTCAGTGGTACAGTAGAAAGGCTTGGTCCTTACGTGTTGCTGCTCCTACAGATTTCTACAGTTTAAACATATTTTTGTAACCTCCTGCCATCACATTAGAAGGGATCTCAGTAAGAATGCACTTTATTAAAGATATCCCAACATCTGTACTGAGAAAACAAAGAGTAGGCAGGCTTCTGGGAAGGACCATGAACTACACACAAGGGAGCTACAACTGCATCCTGAAAGAGCCGACTTAATCCTCTCAGCACCAATCCTGGGATGTGTCGGACTATATTGCAGTGATTCACATGAAAAAAACCAAAATATTGGCTCCATATTGTTTATTGCTTTGTGCTGAAGATAAACCTGTAAATAGATTTCTCCGAAATGTTCCTGTTAATACAGTCAAGGTCTCATCCACGACGAGAGAATCTGTGTGCCTGTGGATATGTGCAATGTATATTAACAGCGGAGAGTTAATTTAATTTGCTTTTCAAAATATTAAAGTATCAACAGTCTGAACAGCAGATGCTGATGCAACAGCTTTAGAAAGCACATTCATGGTTAATCACTTTTTATTTTGAAGCAGCAAAGTTTCCTGGCCCATTAAACTACAGTTAATATGTCCTTTAAATAAATAAACACACACACACACATTATTTTAATTATTTAACACCTCTCTAGTGGACTGTAGAAAAATTCCACTTTTAAAAATTTTGTGACAGTTACTACAACCCACCAACAGCAAAGTCTATTTTAAGTGTATGAGGCAGTTTGTACAGCGGTACCGTTGTGTGCAGCCCCTTTAGAAGACTGAGCAAAACAGATGGGAGCTGCACCCTCATCCACTGAACTGAAGGGAGAAATACTGAAGCCGTGGTCACCAAAAGTGAGTTTATATTACAGTGGGATCCAGTCTGCTTAATTTAGGGAAGTTCTTGTAGACGTAACTACATCTCTGAAAAATCATTAGCCATCTAAGTTACCTAAATGAACACTTGTTTTTCTTTTAGAGCCAACAGAGAATGATTATTCAACAGAGATTAGGAACTGTGTAAGGAGAAGAGGAAAATGTGGTGTTCTGGTCTTTACCCGCCCTAGGTTTCCCTCAGCTTCACGGAGTGGTCCAGACACAAGACTATTACAGAAAAGTTCTCCATCACCTTGACATTCTAGTGCCTATTTTGAAGACAAAATTAATGGAGAAGACACCATTTTCATTGGGTAAGCTGTTCTAATCTTATTTGCACACATTGTTAAAAAAGCATTCATCGATAATAAAGCTTTAAGTCTTAGCTTTTCTCTGTGTTATTCTTGTCTCTGCTAGATTAAACAGCTCTTAGTTTCCAGTGTTTTGTTCCTCTGATAATGCTTATATACTGTAATCGAGTCATCTCTCAAAGTAGGGATAAACTAAACAGATCCCTGTAAGTCTCAGTACACTGAAACAGCTTGTAAGGCAGGAACAAATGATGCACCAGAAACTTGTGTTAGCATCACAAAATAAAAACACAAAACCTAAAACTGAGTTTTTCACACACTTTCGTGTTTATTCAGAATTAAGAAAATATTATTGTTAATGTTATTATTGTTACTGTGATTGTTATTGTTGTTGTCAAGCATATAGACTGTTAGTTTCTTTATTGATCCTATCATCCAGAGCTGCAATAGCTCACTTCAGAATAAACATACTCTAAAAAATATTATTCAGTCTGGAAATGTGAAAAAGTAGTCTTACAATAAAAATACACATTTTCCAAATAAATGTTAGTTCATGTTTCATGTAATGAAATTGTACTTTAAAGAAGTAAGATTGCTTTTTCCTAAATAGCCTCATTTAGCTTCTGCTTTCAAGCAGAGCTATATTAATCCTTTGCTGTTACTATGTGTCCAAAATTCTTAGTATTTATAGATTCCCATCAGTGCTTGGCACTTTGTCACAATAGAGAGTCTGTCTAAATTTAAACTCCAAAAAGCAGAGAATGAAAGGAGAATATATCCTACCAGGGCTATCATTTTCCCACCAGACAGGCAATATCTCCTTGTCCACTGAGGCAGCACGAAAGGAGCAGAGGAGAGCTGCGCAGCGGCCACTGGGTTCTGCTAACAGCAGCCAAGCTCCAGGCAGTTCGTTAGCAGGGGAAACGAGCTGGCCCATGGAACCAGCCGCTGTACCCACCATACTGCTTCCATTTCCCAAGTGCATGGTGTGCATCTCTGTCCTTTTCATGTTGTAGGAGTCTCCTTTTGGAAGTTCTGCTCCAAGATCCAGGCAATCTATTGTTCAGATTCCAGAGAGGCAATTAATTTTAAGTTTTAGTAATTTTAACTTAAATTTCTACAGTTTAAACATCTTTCTAGAAACTTCTGACACAGTATTAAAAGAAATCTCAGTAGGAATATATTTTATTAAAGATATCTCAACATCTGTACTGAGAAAATCACGGGTACTCGGCCTTCCAGAAAGCACCATGAATAACACCCAAGGGAGCTACAATTGCATTTGAGTAACAATTGATTTAAGTAATATGAACTTGAAGCTGCAGGTGGACCAGGGTTTTACCTGGAACTAATGTAAAGGACTAATTAGGTAGAGCTAAGGTAAAAGCAACTGCCTTGTGTGGTAGCATACCCCATGTATGACCCATGGTCTTCTTCCACTCTATGAACGGAGGCACTGCAGATAGACAACGGGAAGGAACATCATGTGGTGAGACGAGGCTCATGGTGGACTCACGGTGAGAGTTGCCAGCCCGACACCACCTTCCCATTCCTATTTTCCACTCAGTCCTTTCCCCACCTCCTAATCCCCCTAAATATGCCAATTCAACTGAAATGACTGGGTTTCCAAATAGCACTTTTTTGTGAGCCACCTTCCTTTTTTTAAAGGATAGAATTTCACAGGGTGTTACACCCAACAAAGCCAGCAATGTGGAGCAGGCCTGGAAGCAGGTTCCTCGGCTGCAGCTGGTGATCATGAGTGGCCGTACTAATATAACCTGGTAGCAGAGTGCCTGAGACCTGGCCAAAGGCCCGGTAAAAGCTTAGGATTCCAGAGGAGAAACAAATGAATACAAAAATGAAACCAGGACAGGGTCAGCAAGGCAATATTCCTCACACGGCCTGGTGGTGGACCGAATCCTTCAGATGCCAACTACTGGAAGAGGTGCTGGCTAGTAAGAATCTCATCTTTCTCCACAGTGGCTTTATGAGGGACAGCAGTTCAGTCATGAGCATTGGGCATTGCCTCTTTCTCGCCAGCGGTGACAGCCTCAGGGATGCAGATGGTCAGCCATGGAGTATGTATAACACTGGAACGAGGCAAATGGCAAATTTATGAGCCAACAGTGTGCCCTGCAGCCAAAAGGTCCAACCATGTCCTGGTGTGCATCAAGCACAGCATAGCTAGCCCATCAAGGGAGGTGACTGTCCCACTCTACACTGCAGTGCTGTGGCCCCACTTCGAGTACTGTGTGCAGTTTTGGGTGCCTCAATGTAAGAAGGACATCAAACTATCAGAGTGTATCCAGAGGAGGGTGACAAAGATGGTGAGAGGCCCTTCAGTGCAGGACTTATGAGAGGCAGCTGAGGTCACTTGGTTTGTTCAGTTTGGAGAAGAGAAGGTTGAGGGGTGGCCTCCTCACAGTCCACAACTCCCTCAAGGCAGGGGCAGCAGAGAGGGAGGTGTTGATCTCCTCACTATGGTGACCAGCGGTGGGATACGAGGGAATGGAATGAAGCTGCGCCGGGGGAAGTTCAGATTGGACACTAGGAAAAGGTTCTTCACTGAGAGGGTGGTCAGTCACTGGAACAGGATTTCCAGGGAAGAGGTCATGGCACCAAGTCTATCAGAGTTCAGGGAACATCTGAAAGATGCTCTTAGTCATATGGTTTAGTTTTAGGTGGCCTTGCGAGGAGCAGGGAGTTGGACCTGATGATCCTTATGGGCCCCCTCCAATGCGAGATATTCTATGATTCTATGAAGGCAGACATCCCACCTTGTGATGCCACCAGCCCATTCTAGGACAGACGGACCACCTTACGGTCCCTACAGCACATACTGTTGTGCTTGGCCTTCTTCAGATGCTTTTCAGTGTTTCAGGTCCCTTTGGTGTCTGTGCTAAAACATCAATATGGAAATTGGATACAGGCTGTGTCATTACATGGACTGCTGCTGCAGGAACTGCTGCTACAGGGTGGCTTTTCCCCATAAAACCAGTAGGCCCAGTACCTCCACCCAGCTCCAGTTTGGAGGACAGTAAAAAGAATGAGGCAAAGCCAAACAATGTGTAAATGAGCTACCATGACCGTGACTCTGACCTGTGGCCCTGGTTAGGCAACCACATTTTTTGAACAAATGTAATCTGACAGCAAGGCTTTATCCCAGATCAGCATCTGCGAGTGGAGTGCCTGGGTATTTTTTTGACCTGATGCTGGGATCCTGCAAGCTGAAAGTACCAACCACAGCCCTGCAGAGAACAATTATTTACGGTGAGCAAGCCACTGAGGATATCCTGAAACCTGACCTGCTGCAGATGAAAAAGCAAAATCCCTTCTGCTCACCCCAGGAGACATCCAGGGCTTGATTCAGTTGCCTAATTACAAGTGTGTTGTGCTGCTGGAGACAACACCAGGCACTGAGATACTCACATAGGTGTGACACAGAGCCTATGATAGACAGATGTCCTGCTGCAGTGACATCTGAAGGGCAGGTCAGATACACTAGGTTATCCCACAAGGTGTTGGTTATACCCACCTGATTGACTAGTGAATTCCCTAACACCTAGTTTGTCTATCACTGGCCTGCTGCATCGCTGTCCATGAACTGTGTTGAGTAGGGGGTATGATTCAGTTCCCGTCACATAAATATGGAGCCATTTGAGACACTCTGGGATAGCAGCCTGGAGTTACTGGTTCAGATGGGTCTAGTTCTTCTGTGGACTCTAGAAATGCTGGTCGGAAGGGTCGTCCAGAGGTAATCTGATCCAACCTGAACATCCCAAGCCACAATTCATGGCCACTGTCTCTTGTTGTATTATTATCTGATGCTAGTGAAGCTAAGAGAGAAAGAGCAACAATTCTTCTAGAGCCCCACTTCTCCCTGGAGCAATGGCATAACAGCACAGCCTCTAGCAGACAGCCTGTGAAATGCTCCGTAGCCCTCTTAGAACAGAGCACGTGGACATTATACACTGTCTGAACTATTTTGATGTGGTAAAAACAGAATTAGCTTTGGCATAGCAAATATAGCTATCTAACCTACATTAAACACTGCACCTACAGCAACCATACACTTCACAAACTGTTGTCCCCCCTCAGATTTGCCAGAAAAATTTAGGATTTATTCTGTGCTATTTTCTTCCCATACCTATCATTACCCCCTGGAGACCAATGACATGAACCCCACACACTCCTGGAAATCCCCATGTCAATCAAACTGTCATAAGAGGTAACAGTCAGTACTGCAGAGGCCTAAGAACATAAAAATGGCCACAAAGGTCAGGCCAAGATCCATCTGGTGCAGTATTTAATCTCTGACACCTGGCCAAAAGTGGATACCTAGGGAAAAAAATTGCAGGATATATAAAAATAATAAATAATGACATTTTCTCTGAATAAACACCTGGTCGGCCACCACTGGTGGTCCAGGAACTTCCTGAGCCAGAAGAAATATTTTCGGATTTTATACTAGCACATTACTCTTCATGGACAGTTTACACTTAAATTCATGCGTATCTAGATACCTCTGATCCAGGTTGGTCAGAGCTGAAAAGTGTGATCTTGCAGGTCCCTGCCCAACTACTACAAGTAATCTCTTCATAGTTCTAGACAAATATTGAACCAGGGAACATACACAGATGTTATGGATCAAAGTTGTAGGAAAAATGTAAGCAGTGGCATGTTCTTTGAACCCTACCTCACATCTACTCAACGTACATTCACAGTTATTGAGACCAGAATAAATTTGTGTATCATCTAATCTGATTTCCAGTCTAAAAAGTAACAATTGTATCCAATTATTGCACCTATTATTTGGAGCCTGGAGTCAACTTGCAGATTAAAACCCTTTAACATAGGTTTTTACACCTGAGCTAAGTATCTAAATTTGTGCTATAGTCATAGCCAATGGAGCTAGTACACCCCAGGAGCCTGGGAGTGCTCTTCAGCTCACCCTGATGTAAAGATCTACATCTGCTGAGCTGAGTGGCTCTCCCAGCCCCACTGGTGAAATGCACAACATTGCCACTACCAGGAATGAGAGCTCAGAAAGGCAGCCTACATCTGGGAGTCGTGACCTGCAAGGTGAACCAGACTCCTTTTACTGATAAAAATCCGCTCCCAGAGTGACATCTGAAACTGCCTGGAAGTTCATGTGGTTTTATGACTGGGGATCACGTCAGCCTGAAGTTTCAAACTCTACAGTTATTAACTTCTGAAAGAATGCTTTCCAAAAGGGTTAATGACTCATATCACTAGCTGATAGAAATGCCAATCGACAGGGATCAGCTGTAGAATAATTAGGTGCAGAATGTGAGCATTAGGTATGCACAGAAGTTACAAAACCCAAGGGGATAGTGTAAAATTGCAGTTCCTAGGGAGCTGAATCTCAAGAAACCCTTGGTCAAATTACCCCAAATCTTTCGTCCCTTTCCACTACTTTCATGGCAGGTAACAGTTTTCAATATAATTCTGATTAGCTTATGTATTTTTAAGTATTTAGATGCTTAAATAGGCATTCAACTTTATTGTAACACACAATCACTCAGCTGAAAATTATTTGATGACTACATCTGGAAAATGCATGTATTTTAGTGGCTGATAACATCTGCAGTCACCTAGCAACATATTTGTGACAGTGACCTGGTAAATTGTTGAATGATGTTTTTAACTGTTTAGCCACTGGGCTGGGTAGGTTTTTCCCATTTCAGTCAGACCCACTATTAGACTGCACGTATGGGGAAAAAAGGAATTGGGTATATAAATGCATGGAGAGTGAATACTGCAATATTAGAAAAAACATAGTGACTTTGGGAAACTAGTCCTGTAATTCCAAAGAAATAATGCTGAGAAGTTTTTCCCACCTTTCCCACCTTATTTACAGACAAAAATGATTACAGCCATGGATCTGCAATCACTTCACCACAGAACAGCTTTCATTTGCCTTGGTAGCTTCAACTATGTCAGGTGTATTGATTATCTGACTTTCAGGCCATTAAGGACACAATAAATCTATTAAAACATAGACTTGAGTTTTGCATGCATTTTCTGTGCCTTAGAGAACAGTGTTTATTGCTTGTATTTTAGCTAAATAATATTAGCATAAAGCATATTAGCATGTAACATGATATATTAATAGATAACTATTAATATATATGGGTACAATCTGTGGCTGGTTTTGCATGCCTTTATGCTGAATAATTTCAACCTTTTCATATTACATATAGAATAAATTAAATTATGTACTAATTCTGGAAAGAGGCATGTGAAAAATTTGCACGTTATCGTTACTTCCGAGGCTTAGCTATAGCAGGTCTCTGCTTTTCATCTGAAATGCAGAGAAGGACCTTGCAGTTATATACAACATGATTTTCAGCTTTTTACGGCCTGTGAGTTTGCTTCTTCATAGCTTTGCTACAGTGAGCTCAGCAGCAGCAGATATTAAACTTCCATAAAAGCTTTGTTTTTCTGACCTGCTGGCAATACACAGCGCTTGATGCACAGTTTCAGTTCAGCTCATACATAGCTGGGGCACTGAACACATACGTCCACCAGCTTGATAGGTAAGGTGGGATTCAGCTCTCCCAAAACTGGACACCAACGTTGGTCAGCCAACTCATGCTTTGTGGTCTATTGCCTGTATTGATTAAGCTTCCATTGACTAGAGTGAATTAAGACACCTGTGGGTTCTTTAGCGAAGGGGAAAGAATAATGAATGCTGAATCATGCATGAATAATGAATTAATATCCCTCCCCTGGTCTCTTTTAGGTTTTGTACAACATAGAAGAGGCAAATGTCCCTTTTCAGGTCAATGTCTTAGGGGATTGTTAAACCATAAGTTCCAAGTTGGCTCAATGCGCATCTCAAGCCACTGCAATTTGTGCAGGAACATTCACTGCATATTGGAAAAGGAACTCACCCATGAAAAATTGTGAATGAACGTGTAGAGACTACAAGGTGAAAAACTACCCCCAAAATCTAGGTCACTGCATAGTGGCAGTGAATATAAACAGAGGTGGGTAGTTGAGATGTTCTAGAAATCCATGTGAGAAATTTGGAAGGACCTTCCCCCAGCAGGTCAATGAAGATTTAGATTTAAAAAACAAAAGTTTTCTTCTGAATGGCAGGTACTTCCATTGGCTAAAGTCTCATCTCGCAATACAACTGATCCAGTGCTGTATTTTCTAGACTTAGAACAACTAGGTTTAATTTTGGTTCAGTCTTGTTTTGCATGTAAAAAGGTATAAATGGGGATGAGTATTCTGAATCTGTGCACAAGAGTCAGGGCATTATTAAGGCATTAGGTGGGCATTAGATGGGAGCTTGCAGGAAGCACACAGTTTGGGTATATCCCAATTAATTGGTGTTACCCTACATTTTGTTTCATACCATCTCCTATAAACCTGCATTCACGAGTGGAAAGAGCTTGTCCTGAAAACAGTCACTACTTAATACCCCTATCATTTCTCTTTACAATCATGCTGTTGCTGTAATGCTTATAAAACTACGTGACAATGGTTAGGCAGCTGGTGTCATCTGGTTGATGCTCATTACACTAATTACAAGTGTCTCACCAGTGTCTTCTGCTCCCTGCCATCAGCTAGGACATGGTCTTCTTTTGTCTCTGGAAGTTCTTTGGGGAAAGAACGAACTTCTGGGAAAAATATCCTGTTTTGCACAACAGGACCTTGACCTTTGAAATCTCTGGACATGGCAGCTTATTGTCTAAGAACACAAACAGCCTGCACACACCTGGACAAAGTCTCCTGGTAAATAAGAATGTGGAAAAGAGCTCCTGTCTGAAACCACCCATGGCAAGAACAAACCACAAAGGATCTATGAGCATGCAGGACTTGTGCTGCTGCTGTTCATTGACATTTTTTGGCTGAATTTATCAAAAAGACAGGAAATCATTACCCAATAATGTTAAAATTCACCTAGAAGAGAGGCATATTGTCCTTTTCCACAATTGATGAAGAGGATATTCCAGACAAAGCCTCTTCAATTTTGGTGTTTCCTATCCACATATCTTGACTTTTCAAGCAACCACCTGTCCCACTCCCCTCCCCTTCCCCAGCACTGCTTATATACGTTCAGGTGTATGTAGGCAATGGCAGCTTTTGCTCATCCACTTGCTGGAACGCCTGTGAGGAGTGCTCGGGATCCTCTTGCAATCAGCACAATGCAAGGGCTTCCAGCATTCCAGCCCCCGTGGCAGCAGGCCTGGGCCACAGCTCTTCAGGAGAGTCATATCCCAGTGTGATTCATAAAAGGAAGTTTTGGTGTGCTGCCGTAACGTCAGCGAGCCAGGAGCGCCGGAGCTGCCTCTGCGCTGTGAGCAGGCAGCCGCACGCCGGCTTGCCCACGCGCTGTGCGGCAGGACCACAACCTGTCTGCACGTCAGAAGCTCTGCAGAAGTGACAGGTGACAGCCCACAGGGTCGTGACTCTGAAAGGACAGGGTACGAAGCACCACCACAGTCATTAGGCACTAATACTACCTGTAGCAGTAGTAATACTACCTGTAATACCAGTTATATATCCTACTCGTCAGTGCTGAGCGTGGCCCCACTCTGAGCCACCTTGATGGCACGGTTCCTCCCTCTTGCACTCCCCTGTGGGGACGCACAACCTGTTTTTCCCTCCAACCCTTCCTGCTTCCTTACCAGCAGCACTCTTCCCTTTCTTTAATACACGGGAGGAATCAGAAAAGCCCAAAATGGTCCTCTGACTGATGACTGGACTTCCCACCCAAGGAAGTGGAGAGGGTCAGAAGGCAAGTGATTCCTCCTGTCTCCTGTGACGTCCTGTGCTGCGGCTTCCCATGATGAAGCCTCCAAGGAACAGATTGTGTGCCCCAGCAAGATGAGAGTACCTGATGAGTGGAGGGTTTAGTGAGGACAGACAGCTTTCCTCCAGCCTCCAGCCCCAAAGGCTCACTAGCATGGAGCACCGTTAGTAGCCATACAATTAAAGATGCATGGCCATAGAGCTGCAACAGCAGCAGCAACCATGTGGTGCTACTGAGTTCAACAAAAGAGCAGGGTGAGCACAGGCACAGTGACAATGAAACAATGTCCCAGCTCTTCAGAGCATGAGCAGAGCTAGTGCATGGCTGCACAAAACACACGTGGTCCAAGGCTGCTCCTGGTTCAGTTCTGCAGAGGATTTTATATCTGTCTAGATGAAATGGAGCAAAATGTGAACCAAAAAACCACAGAACTGAACATTCGCAAACTCTGAGAGGTCCAGATGAATTTGCCCAGCCCAGAAATCCCAAATCCAATCTTTTGTGAATGTTTGGATCCAGGGTTCAAGTCAGAGCTGGGACCCAGCATGGCTTGGTCCCTTCTTTAATATACAGAGAATAAAAAAATATGCCAGCCCTTAAAGCAATTCTTTTTTGTCTTGCATGACTACCTCTCTGATTTCAGGACTTCAGTAATGACTAAAGACATGGTTGTTACTGACTTGACCTCTCCCAGCGGAGGCATCTTCTTACCTACGTGTTTCTTTGGGAGGCAATTATTTTCTTCCTGCTTCTGAGGTTTGCAATTTTGGAGCTACTGCTTTCTTTCAAGCTCACACAACCCTCTCAGGAACCTCTCCAGGTAAAAGCAAATGTTATCTCAAAGGGGTACTGAGGCTTTTATTACAACCTGACTTCACTTCTGTAATTTGTTATTTGCTGATCTACCTGCCATTTCCCTGAGGCATGTGCAGCTCACATTGAACTTCACTGTTGAAACCTGGATTTCTCAAAATTCTGCTTCTATCCTGAGAGAACTTCTCTGATGTCAGCCTGATAAAGCGGTGGTTTCAGGCTGAAATTAATTTTCTACTTATCAGCTTTCAATAGGTCATTTCCACTTCCCACTTTTATTTTCCTGTTACTTCATTTGCTGTGTCTCATCTAGTACTGATGACAGCCTCCTCCTCCTCAGTGGCTTTTCATCTCTTTCTCCTTTCAGAATGAGTTTTGCTGGTGAACACATAGAGAACTGCCAAAGCCCATACTGCGAGCAGGCCCCACAGTGACTGAGTGCCCTCACCTACTCGTTCAGGTTACCCAGTGTAGAGTCTGGTAAAGAAAGGGATTGACCAGGACTGGTTTCAGCTTCTTCTTCAATTTTTCTAGCAGGTTCTTCTTGAATTTTCCTTCCTTTCTATCTTCGTCAGTGGTGAACCTCACACCTGCACAAAAGCCAAGTGCATGGCTTACTTGCCACACGGCTGGTGTGATGGACAATTTCTGCTTCAGCTGTCTCCAAAGGCACAGATATACATAACAGACCAAGATGTAAGTGCTAAGTTCATCATACTGATTCTCTAGCAATGGCTGGAGAGTCTAAGAAGCCTCATTTGGGGAGACAATACTTGGGTAAGCGTAGCTGGTTTGTGGCACACTTGAGACTTCCTACCAGCTACCGAACAAATCCCTTTAAAAGACAGTAGGTTTCTGTGGGAGGCTTGCCCCCAGTTCCACCTCCTTTGTGCAGGCCCTCTCAAGCTGCAAAGGGAAAAGAGCACTGGTTTTGGTTTGTCTAGTCACAGAACTGGTGTTGCCTGCCTCACCCCTCAGCCACACTGAGAAGGTGGGTGCATTTGGTGGTGACCCTTGGCTGGGAGATCCTCCCAGTTGGTGGCCAAGGCTGTTCTGTAACTTCCTCTACCCTGCTCCTAGGGGTGAATGGTGATGGGAAGCCAGCTGTGCCGTAATTTTGGGTATACCGAATTCACTTCAGCAGTGCTTATGGATGATTTAGCTTTTCAAAGGCATTCAAACAGTCCAGATATGTCTGATCTCGCACATCTGCACCTGAGAAGCGAAGTAACTCTGATGGCATGGAGCCAGACCCACACCACCCCTGTAGAACAACTTGGGGCACGCCAGCTTGCCCACTGTGACTCAGCAGAGTGTCTCCAGCCTGTGGCACTGGCGCTGGGCACACGTTCCAGAGTGCTGAGCACGGTATAAAACCTAGATGGAGGCAGTGGAAGGGAGCAGGAGATCCCAGGATGCCATTCCTTAAGCAGGCATATCCGCATCACTCTTCAAAGAGGCCTGAAGGGTTTGTAGCCGCTGCCCAGAAATGGGGCCCGGGGTAGTCAGACCTGCCATCTGCTCCAACTTGCTAGAATGCTAAATATGAGCATTTGGAAACCACAACAGTTTGCTTCTAACTCTACAGGCATTTGCTTCCCAAGCACAGATCAAAACCATCCGAGCCACTGATTGTGCCTCCCCAGTGCAAATCCATCCTGCACTCTCTTCACGCTTGGTAGTGCCTCCATGCACGCAGACACTCACGACTGCACAAGCATCTACCTCTACCTGGTTTGTTTTGCCTCCACCTCCTGATAAATCTTGCCCGCCTCTCCCTTTCCTCGCAGAATCCCAGACGTCTGATTTCGTTCCTCCTGTCTGGTCCTTGTTGCCAGCGCTGCCGAGTTCTGCCTTTTCTGTACTTGGTCCACAATTACAGGGACAGCCTGTCCATGGAGACTGCCCTGAGCCCACCTCCTGAGATCACACACCTAAAGGCACAAGCAGTGGCATCTCTCCTGCTGCTCCCTAAGAACAGTGAGGACCACAGCATGCCACAAACATCTACCCTGGCATGCCCTGACAACCAAGCAGAGAAACTATGCAAGATGATCACTCTGCACCAGGGGGTTGGCAGGATTCCTTAGATGTATTTGCAGACTTTGTAACATTTGGATGGCTCAGTGAAGACAGTGAAAGTCTGATTTCAAAAGCTGGCTGGATTCCACGGGAAAACACTTTTAAAATTAGATCTTTTTAACTGCGCTTTCACATTTTAATAGCTGCTGTATCGGGAGCAGCTGGGCTTAGTACCTAACTCCTGACTTGGTCTGAATCAACAGAATGCTTACTGATCAGTCCACTTCCCACCTCCACATGGAAGAAAAATACAAAAATTAATGGTAAAAGGCATATACAAAAGCTTTGAGGGTTTGCCTTGATGACAGCAATTAAATAATCTATTTTTATTAAAATTTTCAATTTTTAGCACTTAAGCATAACATTTAAAAACATGTAGCTCAGATCTGGATCTCACTTAAAGTCAGCTTTTCTACTAGTTTCAATGAAATTCAAGTTCGATGCATTACCACTGGTGTACCAGTATCTTCCAACTTGCATCCAGCATCAGCATTGCTAATAATTTTATGGTGAATGTTGTGATCTATAAAAGGATTTTTTACATTCAACTTACTACCAGAATATGACATTTAAAAATGTTTCTAGCTGATACATGTACAGATAAGATCTCAAAATTGTGAACCCTCTGTATTTTAATGTAGGATATAAATAACAACCCAAAGGCAGTATTTCCATATTTCACTGTTTAACCCAGTCTTGGCCTATTTGGGTTCCTACACACAATTTTTTAAAGCCCATATTTGGCAGATGATCTTTGTTGTGAACAATTGTAATAACTATTCCAACACCAGGAAGTTGTCGTTCATTAGCTCAGACTTCTTTAGTTGATTTTCATTTTCATTTCATAGATCCATGATATAAACAACCTTGCTGACATATTAGTAGTAGCCTAAATTTTAGGCAGGTCTGCCATTCTCCCCCAAAACCAAGCAGTTCAAGAAGTCTGACAATCTTGCCCTGAGCTTCTCTTTTCCTTTTGCTGCCAGAGGCCACCTGCACAGCACACATCTGCACTTGGTACCCACAGTCTCAAGTCATCCCTGTGTGGTCTGAGCCAGGCAAGACCCTGGAGGAGTCTGACCCAGGCACGTACATCATCATAGAGCCGATTACTAATCCCACCTACCGAAAAAGAAAGAAGAAAGCAAACAAGAAACACAGCCCAGGATGGAAGCCCCTTGCAATGCTGCAGTTTTGACACCTATTTATGTCCCATCTGTTGGTCAGGGTTGTGCCTGCAAGCACAGACTAGCATTTCATTTGAATGGGCCTGGAAAAGCAGAGCAGAGGGCTAGGAAAGCAGCGGTGGAGAACACAGGCATCAGTTTTTGCACTGTGATACAACAGCGACTCGATAATCTTACTGCTTTCATTCATTCATTCATTGTAAGGGGGATTTTTCAGCCGTCTTTTCCTTCCTGTCTGCAGTGTGAACCACAGCACCGTTCTGCAGGCATCTAATGAAAGCTATGCAGATCTCACCATGGATACCCATTTAAATAGAGAAGTCACAGGACAGTTGCTATTTGTGTGCCTGAATGGAAGTCTATTGTGTTATTTTTTTTGCTCCAGTGAAGCAGAACAAACCCTTCTTTTTCTTTGTTTATATGAGGTGAAAAAACATACTGGTACTGACTTCCAGACAAAAACTCTTAGTGGTAGACCGTCCCTGCTCACTCTGAGAACATCTGGGAATACAAAGCCAGTCCATCTGTCCTGCTCCTACACTTAGACAACATACCTGTGATATTAAATATCCTTCTAATTTCCTTTGTCTGATTACACCTCATGCTGTGGTCCCCCGTGGTCACAGACCATATTTGCCTTTATCTAAAAACACTTTCAGGCACTACCCAGATACCAACTTTTTATATATAACATCATGCATGGAAATAAACATTTTTATACTTGAGGTATTGAATTAAACCTCAGAAGACCTCAGCCTTGTCTCAGAGGGCCTGTGTCATCTTCGGTGCATAACTTCTCTCTGCACTTTGGCTTTCTATCTGTATTTTTAATTTGTTTTGCCACAGTGTCCTTGTCAGAGACTATGTGTTCCTAGTGTTTGTGTTGTATAAACATATAAGCAAAAGATAGTTCTTGCTGCAGTAAATTCACATCCTCAGAAGGAAATACTTTCTGAGAAAAAAAAAAAAGTAAAATTAAGGAGCAGGAAAGGAAAAAAATAAGGAGATGTGTAACGCATTTTCAGCAACATCTGAGAAGATGTATTCTCTGTACAGTCTTCTGCACAGGTCAGCGCACAATGCAAGGCCAGTGGTTCTCCACGGGAGCTAATTCTGCCCTGCCTCTCAGCATGACTGCTTAGCCTGCCTGGTACACAGCGCTACCAGCCTGCTTCTGGTGCTGAGCCACCTCAGCTGTGTCCACACCATGTGCGCTGGCTGCATTCGTCTGTTTGGAGGGAGCACACTTACTCAGAGCAGATCTGAAGCCTACATTCTCACATGCAACTTGGGCTCATTTTAAGACCTCTGATTTTTAAAAGGAGGCTAAAGCATTTTCACCATGTTACCACAAATCCATTTGTTATATATTATCTTAAAGGACACTAAGATAAGTCATGTCTTGGGGCACATCTTAAAGGACACTGAGATTCCCCTTGCAGATTAAGAACCCTGGTAGGTGTCCACATGTGAACTGGATGTCCAAGCTTCAGTACAGTCAATGGAGTCCAGAGATCTGCCCACCTCACCCTAAAGAAGACCTCTCAGCATACAAAGCAGTTGAGCAGTTGGCTAAGCTTAGTCTAGTGCCAGTTTTGCCTTTGGTATCTGAGACATTTACACAGAATTGCCAAATACTAAATGTGACCTTTCTCCTTCCAAAGTGGCAATCACAAGGGGGACCCATCACAGGGCATCTCAGGGCACTAGACAACTGTCTATGGGCAACTGAATTACTCAGCTGGATAGCTCTCCAGGTTTCACTGCCTATGATGGGAGTTTGGATATATCTCATGCACAGACATTTAATCCATGAGATAAATGCCACCCTGAATGTCACATAAGAAGAGGACTGGGTTTTTTTTCCTTCCCAAAGGGTGGGAAGTTTGGCTCCAAGTTCCAAATCATCTTCTCCCCAGAGCCTCTTTCCTCCCAGAGGACATCAGGGGGCTCACCCAACTCTTCACGACTTTCTGTACCTCCAAGCAATATCCAGCCTGCCTTTAGCCAATGCACTGACATGGTTTTGTGTACTGTTAGAATTAATTTAACTATAATGTAAGCTACTGGAAAGGATCAGTGTTTATCCGGGACTCAGCACCTCTCAGGCTTTCTCATTATTTACACAGTGTTTATATTGCTCAGTAGTGCCAATCAGGGTAAGTATTTATTGCTGCAGGGTGTTTACTGCTCTATATCTGAATATAGCTTCTGCCCTGAGGAACTTACAATTTAATTATAAAACAAGATGCCAGGAGTTTAAAAAAAGAGAGAAAGTTGATGAGCAAAAAAGGTAACAGTACTACTCACAAAGTCAAGACAAGCAAAATATTTTTTATCCCACTCTTTGTTTTTAAAAATTAGATACTTTTCTACAAAACCAAAACCAAATCCCTACACACTTCATTTCTCTTTTTCTCCTTCCTGGTTCTCGATGCAATTTATATTTCTCAGTAGAAAGACTGCACTTTAAATAATTTTAAGTTTCCATTTAATCCTATTTTCATGTTTATAACTTCCATCTACTTACATACTATAGGTTCAGGTCTGTCTCTCACCAGCTTGAGGCTGGATTATCAGTAGGGCCATACAAGGCCTTTCTCTCCCTGGTGGTCTATGGAGCAAGGCAGTTCACATTCAGCTATTCTGCCTCAGTTCCTCTTGGTTTTTCTGCCTGCCTGTGATCCAACCTCCAGGCTGGACCATGTGTCAACATGTAGGTTTCCTACTGTCCTCTCAGCAAGACCTCCTCTGGATTTCCTGGGGCTACCAGTCCTGCTGTGCCATTTTGGGACATCACCCACCATTATCCCACACACTCCTCCCCACTGAGTTCCAGCTCACCTCTGTCTGCCACCCAACTCACTTCATAGGATCCAAGGACACACTTCCTTAGACACAAGATCACATTTATAATTCATTTTAAAAGATGTTTTGTGTTATCTCTGCAGGATACCCACCGCACTCATTAGTCAATTTGATGAAAATCAGAAACATATGAGTACAAATATTATCCATATAACAGCAGACACCAAAATGTGCTACTACAGTGCAACATGTAGGAGAAGAGGTGCTGGAAGTGCAAAAGGCCTTAAAGGCAGCATTACATTTTTTTAAAAATCACTGTGTATCAAAAATCAGGGTTTAGATGTACACTACATGACTACATGCATTTGCACAGTTTATGTCCTATGCAAATTTCACAGTCGTATTCTCAGGGTTGTCCTCTCTCCAGACACAGAGACACAGATGAGAGACAGAAGGTTGGAGGGAAACACTTTGCTCCTGTGCCCCAAAGCTGGTTGTGAAGAAAACGTCTCTTAGATGCGTAGGCCGTATAGCATTTGTTTCACCTGGGCTCATCTTTTTGCTACCAGGCATTGGCCTTTGCCAGGGAACCTGGGAATAAGGCAGAATATTTTCTGATGCATTTATTTGTCCAGTAAACACTGAACCACCTGCACATTTCACAGAAGCTACCAGATATGCTCCCAGCCCCACAGATCTAACTCAGAACTGACCTAGCTGTATTGAGGAGAGAAAAAAAAACAGTATAAACAAGTATTTGTCACTACTGAGTAGTTCTCATGGTGATTTTATCCATCTATATTAATACCAAAAGGATGAATGATATTATATTTGTGTCCAAAGTCAGTGTTAGCTGACCATGCCAGTGACAACAATCATGGCTGCCTGCCACCAGGAGAGAAAAGCTATGTTATTTCCCTGACACACTGAATTTTCCATGTTGCATTTAGCTTAGTAAACAGCCAGCTGGAGCTTGCTATTCATGCTCCCTATAGTATAAACTGGTTTTGCTTTTGCTTTTAAAACAGATTTCTATTTCCTCTCTTACACTGAAGGGGAAGTTAGAATTGAGATTGCACAAAAACTGTGCATAAGTTACACTGTCTTTATGTGTACCTTGAGGTGCAGCGATACCCAGTTCAGATGTCTAGGACGTGTAACAGACACCATTCATGGAGGTTTCCTCCACTCCTTTTACAGGTCATTCCACTTCCAAAATCTGGCACACATGATCCATTCAGGGGTGGCCAGAGCTCTCAGCCTGGTGCACACAGATAAGATGTCCTTTCACCTCAGTGTATCTTTTCTGGTTTATCGTAGCACAATTTGGGCTTCCCTTGGTGCACGGGGCTGAAAACTGGTGATACAGAAACTCACTCTCTTATAAGGAGGTCAGATGTCCTTGTTTCATGAGCAGCAGCGACTGTTAGGACAGTCTGGACATGAGTGTAGCTTCAGCTCCAGAGCTGATCCATCACCATCAAGTGCTTGGCCCTGCTCAACCTGTGGATGATTTAAAAACCTGCATTTCTCAGCCTGGGTGATTCCATTAACCAGGCAGGAGATACAAATACTAATCAAACAGAAAACATTCCTTTCTGCCTGTTTGGAGCCATATACTCTTATAAAGCATAAGAGAGACTTAGCAGGGAGAAGTAATGTGTGGTTTAAAGAAAAGACCCATCAAGAAAAAAATCCACAAGATCCTAGAAAGGTAGAAAC
This sequence comes from Antrostomus carolinensis, assembly GCF_000700745.2. Classification (NCBI taxonomy): domain Eukaryota; kingdom Metazoa; phylum Chordata; class Aves; order Caprimulgiformes; family Caprimulgidae; genus Antrostomus; species Antrostomus carolinensis. The sequence goes on from NW_010295099.1 coordinate 26,776, forward strand.
TTCTAGACTGGAATAAAGATAGCAAGTTTTAAAGTAAATCAGCTGCCATTAAGTGTTACCATCACAATTTGAAAGAGGAGAGAGGTGCTGTTGATGCTGGCATTACAGCTGAGTCAAGGAAGCACCAGGAACACAGGATGAATAAACTCTAATCCCCTGCTTCCCTAGAAATAGTTGTTTTAGCAGGATCTCTCTTCAAGAGCCTTGAAGCAGCCAGCAGCCTGAGCAGAAGACTCAATGTAGATGAGGGAACAGATCAATCAGAAATTTTTCTGAGAGCAACAGCAATTTATATAGGAAAACGCTTCTTCTGAAAATGTCCTAAGGATCAAAGCCCTCTGGTTAGGAACGTGTTGGAGGTGCCAAGACCACTACCTGAAGCTTAAACGGAGAAGAAAGCATTGTGACTTCCCAAATAAGATTTAAGTTGGTATCTTTCTGAGCATTAGAAAACAACAAGCATGCAACCCCCCCCTCTTGAAATTAACTGGAATCTTTCTGCTGCCTGAAAACCAGAAATGAATCCCCATGTCATGGAAAAGGGCTCTGCAACAGGGAAAAGGAGTCATAAGGCTGTATTGAATCCATCACCTTGACATTATCTAGGATTCAGCAGCATAAAGTGATTTTTTTACAGGCCTCCGGAGAGAAACCATCTTCTCCGACTGAGGGGGAAGAGTTATAAAGAACAATCAGCCATGATTTTACAGAATACCAACAGCTACCGGTCTTTTCTTGTGGAATAATTTATTTCTCTGAGGACCTGCCTGCTTTTGCAGAGCACAAGAGACACATCAAAGAACCTGATTAGAGTGTGTCTATGTTATACTGTATCTGTAAATTATGGGCATAAAAGATCTGAAGACAGGGCAGCAGAGGTTTCTCTAACATAGATACACCCTAAGTAACCACGATGTACGACTACGGCAATTTCGAAGTATCCACAAGCAAAGCTAGCCAAGTGCAAGACATAAAGCCACTGATCACAGCTCTGCCCCCTCCACCCCAGGTGACAAGGGTAGAGTGTCCTCCTAAAAATGAGTTGAGAGACAAGCAGCTCTGCTCTGTGCCTTTTTACTTCCCCTTTCCTTAAAATTACAGGAAACTTGGAGCTGGTGTATCAGAGAGCAAGCGGAGGCTAGTGGGCATCTCTGGATGAAAAAAAAAAAATCTATCTTGAAATATACATGCAACTGCAGGTAAAATTCACAGTAAAAATAATTTAATTAATTAAAAGTATTCAAGAATTATCTGTAGATTTTCAGGACTGGATGTTACTGATTCCCACTGACTACAGACCCTGCTTTCAGGAAGTTGCAGATGCCTCCTCCCTGGAAGTGTTTAAGGCCAGGCTGGATGAGGCTTTGAGCAACCTGGTCTAGTGGAAGGTGTCCCTGCTGATGGCAGGGGGGTTGGAACTAGATGATCTTTAAGGTCCCTTCCAATCCTAACCATTCTATGATTCATGTGATTCATATTTGTGAGGCAAAAGCTGACACTATTTTTATTTATATAGCACACTACAGGTGATCTATAACAGAATTAGCTTTTAGACATTTTAGCATGTGAAGAACGACACAGGTTTTTTTACTTATCTAATAATCACCTTGAGCCCTGCAGCCTCAGGAGCAGGAAGCCTATAATTCAAAAGCATATGTGAAAAGAAACAAACCCATAAGGCCTCCAGTCCTGACTGATGAATACAACTGTGGTTTTCCTGCCACCTTTGCCGCTATCCTCCCTAATCACCTCTTCTAGCAAAAGTACTTTTTGCATCACTAAGAAAGATGTAACCTCATAATCCAGCCATAAGGTGTAAAACTCTCAAAATAATCCCTTTTGTTGTATATGTTTCATTGCAAGCAGTAGGGTGGATCAGTTCCTGAAGCTGTGATAAAAACCATCAAAGTGAGGAACAGTCAGCTTAGGGGACGCTGAAAGGAAGTGTCGGGCACTGTACATCCCGTACTTTGAAAAGGACATATGGTCTCTGGGTCCAGACTGAGCAGGTTTGGTGCCTCTGAAGGAGAGTGCAGCACACCTGCCTGGAGCCAATTTTGCAATTCCACTGTTCTTGCCATGGTCTGGGCAGTCCCTTCCCAACTACACCAGGTGCTGGGGTCTCAAAGGACTATGATAGCAGCTGGGAATCACTAGCACTGAAAGGGTGTTTTGGACACACTTCTTTCTATCCTGAGCAGCGAAGCCTCTAAAAACCAGTAGGGTCAAAGAGATTACTGCAACCCCTCATGCCCCTAGGAACTCCTGATAAAAAGGACTACCCAGCATGCTGACATTAAAGCATCTTTCAGACTCTACTAGTCCACAGTATTTCAAAGTATTTTTTAAACTAATAATAATAGTCACTGGTTTATGGCATTTGAAACACTAATCTCGGAATTTCTTGTGTATTTACCACAGTCTCCATAAAGAGCTCTTTCTTATAAACCTGGAACTTTTAGCCACTTCACTATAGATAACCCGCCTTCCTCTGTCAGTCGGTCTTGCCTGGCTGCTGATGAACCCGACTGCAGTCACTGTGCTGTGGGCAATATCAAAGTCCAATCCTTACAGCTCTACCACAAAAAACATATGAGCCCAGCTTCATAATCCATCCACAGCCCAATGTGATGGGGAAAAAAATCTCCTTCTGCCCTGTACTAACTCAGATACTTGTGTGTAAATACAGGTGTGAGCAGGACACACACACTCAGCACAGATTTAATGACGCATCTATCATCTGAAAACATCCATTTCTGTAAAAGACAAGGTGAGGACTCCAATCTCCCTGTCCTTTAACACTGAGAATGGAATCTCCCTATAACCAATCAGCACTACTGTTTCCAAGTTCAAATGAACATTTAAGAAAAGTGAGCAGAGAATCTGCTAATTCTTCATGACTAAGTTTTACAGTTTTCAGATGTGCTGCTTTATCCCTTGAGGCATGCATAGGAGCTAAAGGATCTTCATTATCACCACGATTGAAGAGATACACTTCTGATTAATTCCCTTTCAAAAACTCCTCCACATTTCTGTGTCACAGAGAGATGTTTGATGCAGAGTTGCAGCAGAAGACCACATTTCTGCAAGTAAATTGAAAATTTAGGAGAGCTCTGCGATTTCAATTGTGTTCTGTGTTAATAACACACGCCACAATATTTAGTGATACGGCTAATGCTAGACTCAGGGAAAAGTGTTGCTTTAGAACCATATTTTTTGTAATTAATGTTTCATTTGGGCTGAATAAACTTCAACAAAGAGACACTTCCTGAATTCTGCATTTGGTCTTTTTGTACATAATACCCTGTTATGATGGGTGGGTCATATTGAAAAGTCGATCTGAGGCTAAACTGACTAATGGACAAAGAAAATGTTAATTTCAGTCAAGGAGTACATTTTTCCTCCATAGCTGGAATCAAAGGTGCCACAAATATGTTTCTATAGATGGTATTTGCTTGTTTTTCAAGCCTTCAATATTTATTCTCTTTCAATTTTTAATCCTAGCTCACTATTATATCTAATATACATATGCCCTGTATAACTAGAAACATTTGATATCCATAGCTTTGTGAATCATTTATCTAGTGGCCTGAAATTTTTCATGCCGTTTTCTTCACAGATCTCCAACAAAACTGAGAGAGAATCAAAACTGCATTCAAAAACAACAACAAAAAAAGAAACAGAAAATCTTTTTATAATCTATGAGAACAAGAGGAGGAAATATAGTTCAAGATGCTTATGTTTGAAATGGGAAGTCTGGGGAATAAAAATATATGCATATATGGTCACCACTGAATCTCAGTATAGGGCTCAAGAGGGCAGAAATACAAAATTATAGTAATTTTTCAGAGTAGATACCACTTTTGCTCTGGACCAGTTACAAGACTTGGGCTCAGAGACCTTCAGGCCTTAGTTTGCCACCTGTTGATTCGGGATAAATACACTCATACTTTACACAGTGGTTACAATGATACTTAAAAAAAGTTGTGAAGTGCTCAGAAACAATAGTGACAGAATAACAAGAACAAGTACAAAGGCAGAAAATTGCTAACATGCTTACTGCTAAGAAAATCTGAATTTATTTCAGAACCCTTCAAAAAATTTTTACTCAGCCACAAAATTTGTACAAGTGATACGATTTCTCATTAAGGTTTAATTAGCTTTTAAAAATGGGTTCAAGCCAAAGAAACAAATATTGTCACAGATGAAAAATACCTAAATTGAAGAGAGTCTATTGCTCAAACCTGGAACATGAGAGATCTGGTTTCAAGTCTTGGCTCTGCTACAGATCTGCTATACACAGACAGAGTAGTGCCCGTATACTAGACAGTTTGATGACAGTGTAAACTCCATGAAATAAGATGGTAATTTTCAGACTTGTGATTATGCTCAATTAACAGTAATTATTACAGTCAAACCATCTCTTGAAAGTTTGTAATCAGCTGCTGTTAACAAGGGGTTTAGTATTTATGGTACCATCTACAGCTTAGACTTTTTTACACCAGGTAAATGAAAACCCAGGTTTAACAACGGCTGGCTCCTGCACCACCACCTCATTTTAAAACGCTCTCTGTGTCTTAAAGAAATATGAGTCACCCGCTGAGGAGACGAGGTGAGAGGGAGAAATCTGCTAACTGCGGTTTTGTTTGAACTATGGCAGCACTTCACAATGTTTGTTACCAAACGTAGCAGCTGATCCAAGGAAGTCAGAAAGTGCACGTGTCCGTGTTGTCAATCACGCGAACATACTCAGCGCTGCCATCGATGCACCGGAGCATCATTGCCGTCAAACTGAATTTTGGCACTGGGTATCATTAAGAAATTGCCTCATGACAGCCTCTCCACTATACTGTAAATGATCCTTCAACTAGAAAAGAAGCAGATCCAAATTATCACATCTGTTTTTATCAGGACTGAATACTCTGTATTAACACATCTGCACTTAGTTGAGAAAATGAAGGTTGTGGCATTAAAAATCACATAACAAGAAAACTTATATTGGAACATATCTCTGGCTACCTCATCTGAACCTGGATCATTCCTACAGTTAGAGATGCAAGAGTAACAGGGATCACGGATCTGTGTGAGCAATAATGGACTTTTATCAGTTTACCTGATTTTCACTGAGCTACAAAGGAAGCCTGAACATTTAACTAAACTACAGGATTCCACATAGAGCTGAGACTCAAATGTAGATACCCTGTAGAATCTTTTGGCAAGTCACACAATCTCTCTTATTTTAATCATAGAATCATAGAATGGTTTGGGTTGGAAGGGACCTTAAAGATCATCTGGTTCCAACCCCCCTGCCATCAGCAGGGACATCTTCCACTAGATCAGGTTGCTCAAAGCCTTATCCAACCTGGCCTTGAACACTTCCAGGGAGGAGCAGCCACAGCTTCTCTGGGCAACCTGTTCCAGTGACTCACCACCATCACAGGAAAGAATTTCTTCCTAATATCTAATCTAAACCTCCCCTCTTCCAGTTTAAAGCCATTTCCCCTTGTTCTGTCATTAACTGCCCTTATGAAAAGTCCCTCCCCAGCTTTCCTGGAGCCCCTTCAGGTATTGGAAGGCCACTATAAGATCTCCCCGGAGCCTTCTCTTCTCCAGGCTGAACAGCCCCAACTCTCTCAGCCTGTCCTCATAGGAGAGGTGCTCCAGCCCTCAAATTATCCTCTTGGCCTCCTCTGGACTTGTTCTAACTGATCCATGTCTTTCTTGTGTTCCTCTCCCTTTGGAAGCAGTGTTTAGTTTCTCCTCATCTTTTTCTGCTTTGATTGTTGAGATATAGTCTATTTGGAATAGGGAGTGTTTTTTACAGACAGTCAACTATTTACTTGTGATCTATAAAAGATACTGACATAAAAATAATATATATTTAAAATGCCACTCATCAAATCACTGCAATGCAAAATGATTACTGGATTCTATTTAAGTTGCACTTTTATGACAGGAATAGCCCACTGTGTGCAATCATTTAGTATCTTATATTTGAAAAGATCTCTCTCTTCCTGCAAAGCTGGGTAACAGCATCAGAATTGTAAAACATTACTTGGCTCATACAATCTCACAAACTGCAAAGTATTGAGTGGTTTGTGGGTTTTGGCAAATGTTCCAGGTCAGCAATTCTTAAATAGTGGTGATTCATGAAGCCTTATCCCATAGATCTGCAGGATAAACTATTCTGAGAATGCAACTACTAGAGTGTGCTTTAAGGGAGTGAAAAGGAAAAAGAAAAAAAAAAGGTAGCCCAAAACATGAACTTCCTTAAAAAGCAGAAATTTGGTGCTGTTTCAGTGGAAGTTTTTATCACGTCACCTGAGTGCTTCCCAAACTTTAACAAAATTATCCTCTATGCTCTTTTGAGGAAGGAAATATTATCCTTTGTTATTTTATCCTTATCATGAAGAGTGTAAAGCCCAAGTATTCCAGTACCTTTACTGATTTTTAAGGGTTTGAGTTTCCGACTGCTCAGTTCTAGGTTTAGCTTCCAGGAATACCGTATTTTTTGCAGTTCCTCTTTGTAAGAAGTTATCTTCTTAAGTATACTAAATACCTCATTCTTTTTTGCTGAACTAGGAATCCCGATTACAAAAACCTTACAAAGTATAATTTTAACAATATAACACTAGTATATAGTGCCTTCTACATCTGTTTGGCCACAGATCAAGAAAGAACCAACTAGTTAGTCTAACCTTGCTTGATATCTCTGGACTAACAACTTTATTGTTCCTTCAGAGATGCATTCTTTCTGCTGAGTTTGAACTGTAGAGGAAATACGAGTAGTTTCTATTGCCACACAGCATCCACTGTCGATTTGTAGTACTTTACTCATATTTGTGCACACATTCCTGAGCTACCAGCGTACCAAGGAAAAACTTAAATCCCTTTGATCTCAGCAGTGTGCCATTAAAAAATGGAAGCATTCAGTGATTAATTTCTACATCCTCCACACTGAGAAGAGAATTAGAAGTGGTCCAGGCAAGTAGAAAACTCATGTTGCTTTATGGAAGAAGTACACCAGTTTAACTGTTACTCAACCACCACAAAACTTAGCAATAAGGAAATAAAAATCATAAATCCAACACATATCTATTGACACGTCCACCAATATGTAACATTTTTGTAACGTTCGTCTTTTAAAAAAAATTAGTCTCAGAGTATTTTTGTCCTTTAATAACACAGTTAAGCTGCCTTGGAAAAAATTCCCAAACAGAACAAACCCTATCCATTAAAGAAAACTCCTACCTACAATGAGGCTGTCTCCATGTGCTGGTCTTTGACAGGATCAGTCCTTTTCTCTCTCACACGCACTCCTTTGGTTACAGAGAGGGAGAAGATGAGCTCTGCAGTCATAAACCCTGAGCTAGCAGAAGGAATGACACAGTGCAGTGTTCTGAACCGCCTGATGTGTTTGGTTTTCTGCTCAAGTGTCGCATGGGGGTACGGCTTGGGGGGGACATGAAGACTGTATGTCTAAAGCAGTAAATATTGGGAATTTTGAGGTCCCTCTAAAACAAGGATTCTTTATATAGCAGCTGCATGGTGACTGCTTAATCACAGAATCACAGAATGTCAGGGATTGGAAGGGACCTCGAAAGATCATCTAGACCAATCCCCCTGCCAGAGCAGGAACCTAAATGAGGTTACACAGGAAGGCGTCCAGGCGGGTCTTGAATGTCTCCAGAGAAGGAGACTCCACAACCTCCCTGGGCAGCCTGTTCCAGTGACAGTAAAGAAGTTTCTTCTCAAGTTTAAGCGGCACCTCCTGTGTTCCAGCTACACCCATTGCCCCTTGTCCTATCATTGGACATCACTGAGAAGAGCCTGGCTCCATCCTCGTGACATTTGCCCTTAACATATTTGTAAACGTTAATGAGGTCATCCCTCAGTCTCCTCTTCTCCAAGCTAAAGAGCCCCAGCTGTCTCAGCCTTTCCTCATAAGGGAGATGCTCCACTCCCTTCATCATCTTGGTGGCTCTGTGCTGGACTCACTCAAGCAGTTCCCTGTCCTTCCTGAACTGTGGGGTCCAGAACTGGACACAATATTCTAGATGATCAGTCATACTTCCTGCACTGCTTGAGGTATCTTTTGTCCTTCTAAATACCTATGCTCAAAGCTAAGTTTTATTCCTTTCCCTCATCACTGGCCTCCTGGCCACTTTCCTTTCCTCACGGTTGCTTCCTCGTAACAATTCTGTAAAACTGAAATTACTAAGGAAAACGGCACCTCCGCTCGCAGAAGCACTTGTGTGCCCAAGAATGAACACCAAGGTGCACGTCCCTCGGATGAACAGTAAAGCTTCATGTCTGCTAAGAAGACGTAACCTCATTTCAGGCACTATGATGTGCTTTATTGCCTCTGCCAGCTTGGGATGTGGAACAATACAGCAACCTCGAAAACAGTTCCAAAGGTACCTGGGTGTCCTTGAAATAGGTCTTCCAAGTTAATTGCAATATTGTCTCCATGGGAATTTCTAGCAGATACCCTGAAGGCAGGAATATGACTCTTATGAATAAGAATTTAAAACAGGACCCAGAAGGCCTTATCTGGCTTCATTTCTGAGATGCCAAGATAGGCAGCAACGCATGGTACAAATAACTATCACCAGCTGGCTGTGAGGTCACGTAGCATTGCTGTGTTTGAGGTAGATAGCAAGCCAAGGCCTGGGAGCAGACCTGGAAAATTATTCTTTATAGTGTTTGGTTTGTTTGTTGGTTTGTTTTTTTTTTTTTAAGTCCTGCAAAGAAACCACACGTTTTCCATTTTCCTAATTAACTCTAGTTAAAAACAAATTATAATCTGTACTAAATAACTAGGGCCGTTTGACAAGACTCGTTTGTTCTTTGGTCACAACAATGGAGCTCTTGAATCTCTTGGGATTCCCTGCAGTTTTATGTAACCGAAGATGCACTCTACTTCCCAACTCGGTAAATGGAGACTGTCAGAAGAGTCCCACGGAGGGAACGGTCTCCTGGCTTTTATAACCCACATGAAGCCAGAAGGCGTTTTAATGAAATATTCCTTCTCCCAAATCCTCCTATTTACGTTCACCACTTCCTTGTGGAGCTGCAACCACCCAGCCTTACTCCGGAGAAGCTGCTGTATTAAGAGCTGGAATATTCTGCGCTGGGGTCTGTAATTTGGGGCAGGCACCTGCGTCCTCCCAGCGACAACACGCCCCATGGCAACACGGAGGCCCGGGAGCGTCCCCCGACTCGCAGCCCTCGGCAAGGGCAGGCCCGGGCAGGGCACCTGCCT
>NW_010295100.1:0-2982 GCF_000700745.2 Antrostomus carolinensis
AGGGGTTGGGGGATAGGCAGTGGGGGAGAATAAGAATAAGCTTTGTATTTGCAATCAAGTTGGGAGGGCGTTAGAAGTCAGTGAGATTGCCATCTACAGAAGCATGCAAACACCTATAACTGAAATTCTAACTGCATATCTAAAGAAAGAAAGAAACACTGTTAGTGTTTGCTTTGGGTTGTGAAATTAAAAAACTAGAATGAATTGCAGGACATCATCCCCTTGTTTCCTACTCCAGAATATGACAAACTCAGTCAATGGTTTTCTTACCTGACATTTTTCGACTCTGCCCTTAATAAACTTCCAGTGATGACAAGCCTTCTGTCCCTCCACAGAGAACAGATTATTCCTTCAAAGACAGATTATTTACAGTAGCCTTTTACATGCTAAACTTCCTGCCTAGAGACAAATGTGATGCAGCCACATAGGACCTGATCCAATGTCTGATAAACTTAGTGCACAGACACTGCTCTAATCATTTATTATATGTTGTGCCAGATGTCCTGTAGAGTCATTACTCTATTTTTGCCAGCAGGAAAGGAAAAAGGAGAAAAACTTTTATTGTTCTCTTTACTCGTATGAAACACTCAGATACCACAGAGTTGAAAACCATATTAGACGTTAGATAGATTCCCTGCTTTCTTTCAAGAATAATTCACCCATTTCCAAGATTTGCAATGGCAGCTGTTATTTCCTGAAGTTTTCCCAAAGAAACCTGTTGAAATGTCACCTACTTCAGGCTTTGCAATATGCACAGGATGAGGTGTACTAATAAAATCTAGTCAAAGCGCTATACTAGATAACAAAAAAATGAAGCAAAATTAGAAATAAAAATGTTTAAGAAAAAGATTAATATTCTACATAACTACTGACACAGAAAATCTTTCTGGTAATTTTTTTTTCTATTTAACAATGTATCCTTTTAACTTTTGAGTGTAAGCAATGATTACATTAATATATTAATGGTGCAGGTACCATCAGAAAAGCCTGTCCTAGACATATTTCCAGGCCTAATGTAACGATTAGTTTTCCTCAAACTACAGGGTTTTTTTAAACAAAATCCATGTATGCCTACTCACTTTCTAATTGTCACTGTTTGTCAGTCCTTAATCCCTCACAGGCAAACAGGTTTAACTTTTAAAAGTAATAATAGGAACCAGAAATACCAGACAGAGGAGCAGGATGACTTTCCTTATAAGGGATGAGAAAGAGAAAAAGGAGAAGCAGTACACGCTTGTTATAAACTTCAGCATCTTGGATAATTCTGTCTCCTTATTCCCTGTACGGCTACATGACCAATGAGTTGCTTCTATAATTGCCATCATTACTGGTTTCTTGCCCCCTAGATTCTTGCACTACAAGCTTCAAAAAGAGCTTATGCAGCTTAGTGGAGGAGCAATGTATTGAGTTTTCAGGTTTTCTCAAGTCACACCAGGATATTAGACATGCTAGCTTTAGCAGTCAACATGTCTGTGAGTGTGGTCTTCTTCCCCTGCAGATCACTCAGTCAGTATTAACTATCAGGCAAAACTTAAAGAACATATTTGTTTAAAACCACATTTCCAATGATGAATGGTACTATAGCACTATGTAAGAACAGAATCAATTATTAATACAATTAGGATTTTCCTCAGCTACTCTAGGGTCTTCACTTCTCAAACTAATTAGCCTCTAACCAGCCCCAGGTTGTCATGCCTTGAGAGTTTTCAAATATGCACTTCTCTCTCTCTTATCATTAAAGGTGCTATTAAAGTCACCCAGAGTACTGCTCAGAAAGACCAGTCCTTTTCCAGAGTAAACCAAAATGATCACCTGTTCCCTCTGTGTCACAGTTCTGTCTTCTCTTGTCTGTCATTGATTACTGGGATATCACCTGGAAATGCAAAGCATTAAGTTTTCTCCTGGTCCTGATCCTCAAGAACTTTTAATTAAAAATGTTATCGGATACTTATACTACAAAACCAGTATACTTCTGGTTTTGGCTATTTATGCATTATGGCCACCTGAAATTGGTCAATTTTTATTGAATATATTATTGGAAATATCAAATCTACAATCTTTTATTTTAGATTTATACCTTTTATTTCTGTACCAGTATTCTATAAAGATCGAATGTCTGGGATTGAGGTCTTCAACTGAAAAATATTCCTCTGGGATACGCTATTAGTTTTAGGAGAAAATCTTGTGGATACTGTCACAAAACCTAATGAGGTTTGTCTATTGTTACTCTTGTTCATGCTGTAACTTTGTTTTCCCATTTTCAGTTAGTATAGAAGAAAGCCTGAATGATAATTACTAGACTGGCTAAATTGTAGATGTATTTTTACTTATTGATTTTTAAAGATTTGTTTTCTGAACAGTCAAGTACAAGTTGTATTTGCAGAGCAAAAGAGAACAAGGCAAGGTGGTGGTGAAGAAAGAACAGGGGAAAATGATATCCAGCCATGTAGATGCTGTTGATAAAATTTATAGCTAAAAATTTAATATGTTTAGAGCCATGATTAAATGCTTATCATCAGCTTGCATTGCCTGTAGTTCTTGCTGATTCCAGCCCACTCAGCGTATCCTGGTAATGAAATGAAATGGCATGGGCCCAGTGACTGCTAAATAAAATTCATTTCACCACAGTTCAAGAGGTTTTCTTTCTCTTTTCTTTCTTAAAGGCTGGACTCAGGAACTTATGGATCACAAATCTTTATGGGATTCTTATTTTTTTCCTCTCTTTTTTAAATTAAAAAAAAATACTTTTTAGCAGTTACTAAAAGGATAACCAATATCTTAAATTTAAATTTGCTGGCAGTGACCCAGTACATCGTTCCTTTAACCCCAGCTATGGTCTTATGACTTCTGAGAACCTATTTTAAGAAATTCTATTCAGAATTAATGTCACCATCGATTGAGTAATATATTCCTTGGTTCCCCCTTATTTACTCATTTACCCTTACCCAGCCATGGTGATTTTAACTTAATAATCAATTAAAG
>NW_010295100.1:3111-6487 GCF_000700745.2 Antrostomus carolinensis
CACAAAACAAGACTATTTTTGTTTGCTTTGGTTTTATGTTGCCCCATATATCAGGTTTTCCACAGTTATAAATGTGTGGAGAAGCATAACTGACATATAAAATTAGACTATACCTAAAATACCACATTCTAACAAACATTACGTCACTATGATTCATGATGTTCCTATGAACTATATCTTGCTAAAGCAAAGTTGATCCATGTAAAGGGATGTGCATACAGTTTTGTTCAACAGCAGAGAGACAGCACTGAGAACAGGATTAATCTGTTAAGCTCCAGTTTTACTGTGCTCTTTGGTTTTAAAGCCAAATTCAGACCTTGTATTCACCCCACAAAACTGTATGTTTCCATTAAATAGACTATACAGATGTCTCAGAATTTGGCCTCTAGGGTTTCTGCCTTCAACAGTAAACTGAATGAGCCAAATTAATCTATATTTATGCCATATAAAGACAAATTTTATAAAGAAATATGCATTCTATTCTCAAATGTGCTAATCGTTCTTTTTTGGATCAACCAAACAGAAGTCAGTGCAAAAGATTTGGCATTGATTAAAAACAACAACAACAAACAAACAAACAAACAAAAAACCCCAAAACCAAAACCCTATTATTTAATTTGCATTAAATCCAGGCAGGAGCTGCAGAAATTCTCCACTGAGGTGTATTGTTATTTTACGAGAAAACTGAGTTCTAAAAGCAGAAGATGAAAATACTTGCATTAATAATCTTCTTCCAAAGGATGGATAAGTATAATGATTAAAGTGTTATCTTAGGACTTTAATGACCTGGGTTCAAGTCTCTGCTCTATTTCCCTTATCTCTTTGAGACACTAAGCTACATGACTTGTGTTTCCAAACTAATAAAAATACCCAGATGCTCATGTTTCCCTGTCCTTGAAGATACTTTCAAAAGTTGGTGGGGTTTTGTGGGGGTTTTTTGTTGTTGGTTTTTTTTTTTTTTTTAAGTTAACTACTTTTGGTAGACACAGACTTGATCCAACTAAAATAAATTAATTCCAAGTGGACAACATTTCAATATGATATCTAGTGTAAAAAACAAAACAAAACAAACAAAACCCCCTAGCTTCCCTAGAAAAGCTTGAAAATCATTGAATGGCTTTCTAGTATTGTCAGGTAAAATATCTTGAATTTGAAACATCTGCTGAATAGAAAGCTACAGAGACTTGCTTTCTACACTTCTGAATAGTTACCCATATTAATAGAGCATAGCACCTAGTAAATACAATTCATGCTTAATGGCTTACAACCTAAACCGTTTTCTACTTCTCTCTCTCTCTTTTTTTTTTTTTTTTTACAGCTTTAACCTCAGACTAATCTATAATCCCACTTGTCTGTCATTTTCCATTGTCAGACCCACTATGGAGGCCCTCATTAGAGCAAATGAGGGGATGAGTGGGCAGCAAAGTTGCACAGTGCCAATTTGGCTTTACCTAAATGAAAAGTGCAGCTAAAACTGTTGAGGGAAAATAGCCTAACACTTTCAAAACAGAATTACATTCAGCAAAGTGCTGAAGAATTTAATTGTTCTACAGGACTAGGTTACTGACCTCATTAAAAAACCCAGGAACAATCAACTTTCTGATTTTTTTTTTTTTCCTGATATGTATCTGCTGCTCTCTGATAGCACATCCCTTGTTGGTAAATTTAACACAAATCTTTTGAAACAGTAACTGATTGCTTTCTCTTGTAATTTTCTAGGACCTTATAGTGATTGTCATTCATTCCTTCTTTAACTGGATTATATTTCTTTAAATTATTTCAACACTCCACAAGGTAATGCTTTATTTTTTCCTGATTTGCAATTCTGTCTCTCTAAAACATCAGACATATTTCAGATTATGGCTACTACAAGGGAGATCTGGACATTTTACCAGTAGATCTGACCAGCTTCAATGACATTAGAGTGATGATGACACTTTACTGCCTGCTTCCCCAAACACGTCACTTCCTTTCATATAGCCTTTGGTTTACTAGCACTGTTACAGAGCTTAATGAACTGAAATACCTTTTCTTGCATTGAAAAGTGTAGCCTGTCATTAGAAAAAAGGTAGTCTCCAAATTTGTTTGCAATAGACCTCTTTTGCCCAGAACAAGAACTAGAAAATTTTGAATGGAATTAATTTTTTAATGTCTGACAATGAGATTAGAAATTCAGTTTTATGGCCTGCATGGTTTTGAATGCAATGACAATTATGATGAACAAGGATTACTGACCTCTGATGAGTGTTTGGCAGTCTATATTTCAACAAGAAGGTCACTATTTTTTAATTGAGCTGCAAAGGTGACAAATCTAAGTTGAGAACCAGGAGTATCAGTGGTTTAGCTGGCTAAAATATGTAACAGTGATCACTGTTACTAGGGGCTTAACATGGAAAGACTACAGATAATCATGTTGATAAGGGTCAATGGAACTGGAGAAAAATGGAATGGGTAGGAATCAGTAATGAAAATGCCAATCTGCATTCTGAAGAGACACAAAGAATGAATAATGTGGCAAAAGATATCTTCCTCCTAACAGAGATTGTTTTCTGCTAAGACTAGACACGCACTGGTATGTGCAAGAAAATGCACCCTTTCTCCCATAGTGCACTAGACACGTAGATAAATAAAGTTTGCTGATTCCAACTGCTCAATTACAAAAAAAAAAATTAATCTATGTAAAAATAATAATTAAAATAATCTGTTGAAAATGTATCTACAGCTAGACTGTAAGTTGCTGCATATATTAATGTACCAAACATTTATGATTAATAATAACCTTCTCGTGACTGAATTAACATGCTGCAGATTTCAGAATGAGCCAAGTTAATCCAGGTTAAGTAATTCACTCTGCTGATTATTTTCCCTCAACATGAATTTGATGAGATATATTGCCTCTGGAATCTGTTATCAATAACTGCTACAACCTCCAGCCACAGTTGAGGGCTCAGAGCCATAAAGTACTGCAGTACTGCACAAAAAAAGTACTGTTAACAGTGCAGTGAGGTTTATTGAAGAAGTCTTGATTACCATGACAGTAAACTCCTCTAACCGCAGCCAGTACAGCAAAAAGTAGTTACAGAATTTATTGAGACTTGTTCAACCCAAATATATATCTACCTCACTCTTCATTTTTATTTTTCTTTATCATCCAGAAGAACATAATTTTTTGGTTTATCACAAACCTTCTGTCTGTTCTGTCCTCTAAGTCATTTGTCACACTCCTCAAGGTCACAGGGGAGTCTCAGTGGGAAAGCATGTGTGTTGATTGATTGGTGCTGTGATGCCTATGTCTACCAGGGCTGCTAAATGAGCTCCTCTTCCCCTCTCCCCACACTCTCTTGCCTCCAAGCAATGATGTGATTGAAGGGGTGGG
>NW_010295101.1:0-1199 GCF_000700745.2 Antrostomus carolinensis
TAGCCAGGACTGTTGATAAATGATGGAGAGAAACTCATCAAGTTCCTCAGCCAGCTCCCCCAGTACCCTTGGAGGGATCCCATCTGGTCCCATGGACTTGTGAGTGTTCAGGTGGTGTAGCAAGTTATAAACAGCTTCCTCCTGAATTATGGGGGGTTTATTCTGTCCTCCATCCCCATCTTCCAGCTCAGGGGGTTGAATACCCTGAGGGTAACTGGTCTGGCTATTAAAGACTGAGGAAAGAAAGCATGAAGTACCTCAGCCTTTTCCTCAACCTTGGTGGCAATGTTGCCCTCTGAATCCAATAAAGGATGGAGATTTTCCTTCCCTCTCTTTCTGTTAATGCATTTGTAAAAACATTTTTTAAAATCTCTAAGAAGAGTGGCCAGATTGAGTTCTAGTTGGGCTTTTGCCTTTCTAATTTTCTCTCTGCATAACTTAACAAGATCCCTGTACTCTTCTTGAGTTGCCTGCCCCTTCTTCCAGAGATGGTAAACTCCTCCTTTTCCCCGAGTCCCAGCAAGAGCTCCCTGTTCAGCAAGGCCGACCGTCTTCCCTGCTGGTTCATCTTGCAGCACGTGGGGACAGTCTGCTCCTGTGCCTTGAAGACTTCCTTCCTGAAGAATGTCCAGGCTTCCTGAACCCCTCTGCTCTTCACGACTCTCTCCCAAAGGACTCTCTCAACCAGTGTCCTGAACAGGCCAAAATTTGCCCTCAAGAAGTGCGTGGTAATGGTCTTGCTAATCCTCCTCCTTATTTCACCAACAATCAAGAACTTTACCATTTCCTGGTCGCTTAGCCCAAGATGGTCTCTGACAACCACATTTCCCACCAGCCCTTCTCTGTTGGCAAACAGCAGATCAAGCGAGGCACCTCTCCTGGTGGGCTCAGTTACCAGCTGTATCAGGAAGTTCTCTTCCACACACTCCAGGAACTTCCTAGACTGTTTTCCCTCTGCTGTGTTGTTTTTCCAGCAGATGTCTGGTAATTTGAAGTCCCTCACAAGAACAGGTGCTAGCAAGGCTTTCACCAGCCGCTTGTAGAAGGCTTCATCCACCTCTACATTCTGGTTGGGTGGTCTATAACAGACTCCCGGATATCTGGCTTGTTGGCCTTCCCCTTCATTCTTACCCATAAGGACTCGACCTCATCATCACAAACTTCAAGATCTATGCAATCAAAACACTCCCTAACATAGA
>NW_010295102.1:0-1020 GCF_000700745.2 Antrostomus carolinensis
CTAATGCACCCCAGGATGCCATTGGCCTCCAGCAAGAAAAATGAAGATGAGATCCCTGCGATGTGACACACCCTGCCCCAGGAGAACAGCACCCAGAGAGGTGGACCCCATTGACCACAGCTGAGCCACAGGAGAAGCTGTGCTGCCACAGGGACACCCCACCAAGGCATTTCTGCTGGCAAAGGTGCCCAGATCCCACAGTGATGGGCAGCGCTGGAAACCTTCACCAGAGGCCATGTGCCTGGGAAATCAGAAGCACTCGCCGTGTGTGAGCTCAGGCTCTGCCACGGAGCCGACTCGGGTGGGTAGGACCAGAGCACGGGAACAGAGAGCGAGTGGTGGCTGAAAACCTCTTGGCTAGTTTTTTCTTTCTTATTTTTTTTTTAGTAGAAGGTAAAACCTTTATTACAACTTTTCATCCATAGGTATACAACATCTGAAAGACAGATATGGGGAAAAAAAGGAATATTGTTATAAAATGTCACATTTATTGCTACATTACTGTTATATACAGGACAGTTCTCAAAATCTACTTTAAAAAAGTTAGGATTATTTAAAAATTCCAAATAATCCAGCCAGCTGTTTTGACACTTGTATAAAATTATTTAAAAAAATGAAAACAATTCATATCTTGAGGCACTCAGAAACACAATTTCATCCCCCAATTGTGATTCATTTCAAAGAACAACACATTTCCCCCCCCCCAAATACTTTATTTTTTTTTTTTTTTTGCTGGGTTAGGCATATATATATATATATTTACTATATATATAGTTCAAAACTATAATGTGTATCTGATTTAAGAACAAGGATTTCAGCCACTTAAGTACATCTGGATTTACAGGTAGGCAGCATCAACATCAAAAGCAAGGACCTTTTTTTTAATTTTATTTTTTTTTTTAAAGGCCAAAAACCAAAACTAACCCAAAAACTTTCTACGGGGTTAAAAATAAACAACTTCCGCAGGCACCTCCCATCTGCTCTCCCACCCCCCTCCCACCATCCTACAAAAATATATCG
>NW_010295102.1:1092-11411 GCF_000700745.2 Antrostomus carolinensis
GCGTCATTTCCCACAGACCGCGAGGTCCAAGCCTGTGGTTGGGGCCATCCCTGCTCCGCTTCACCAGGTGCCTCTTTCTCCACTCCCAACAAACTCACCACCACGGGCAGGAGGGTGCCTGGCTTCCCAGGCTCCTTCCCTCCCTGAGAGGCCCCATGTTTTCCTCAAAAGCTGGTGAGTTTCAAGTGATTTGGGAAGATGTGGCACCGGGAAGGGGGAACTGCGGTGTCCCCAGCTCGCTGCGGCGGGGAGTTCCGCGGCTCCCCGGGGCACAGGCCAGGGACGCAGGGCACAGGGATGCTCTTCAACAAAAGCCCTCGGTACCCAGGACACCCCCTTTTGATGAATCCCAAACCCCTTTGCCCGACCATGCTGGTGCCACAGCTGCGCGGTGCCAAGACAATAACAGGGCACGAGTTTTATTCCCTCTCCTTCCAACGCGGCGGGTGCTCGGCTGGACCAGGGTGGGTATTGCAAGACCTGAGGAGCAAGAGGCATCCAAAAGCAAAGGAACAGAAATACCGGCGTGGAGACCCATGGCAGGGCTGCCTCTTGCCCCCTGAAGGTGGGATGCAAAAATGGACACAGAAATTTTGGCAGAAAGGACGCCTGTGGCCTGCACTGCCCCCCCAACCAGAAACCACCTCTACGCTCGACTCATGCAGGATTCCCACCGGCAAAGGCACTGCAGCTGCTGGCTGGATTTCCCCTGAAGATCCCAGAGCCCTGGGTCCCTCCACACCTGCCTCAAGGGCAGCAGGGCAGGGAGAGGCAGCCGTGCCATGGGACCAACCTGCAGCATCCACCTCCCAAAACGTCCCACCTCCGCCCCAGCAGACGGGCAGCTGGTGGGACAGTTCTGCCCCACTGCAAAGAAACCCACGGTGGCTGCGCGTGAAGGGAAACAGCTCAGAGGTGCTGGCTGGGAGCACAAGAGGAAGAAAAACACCTTCACGCTTGAGATGGTTGAAGGAAGATCAGCCAAGACAAGCCTGAGGCTCAGGCATTAACAGAGCAGCCCATAAAGCTGGGCAGCAAGG
This sequence comes from Antrostomus carolinensis, assembly GCF_000700745.2. Taxonomy (NCBI): domain Eukaryota; kingdom Metazoa; phylum Chordata; class Aves; order Caprimulgiformes; family Caprimulgidae; genus Antrostomus; species Antrostomus carolinensis. Next base: position 2,133 of record NW_010295102.1, read on the forward strand.
TGGGACACAGCTGCTCCAGTCAGGGGTACTGGGGGAGATGGTGTGATATGAAGGATGCTGGCAGTGAGCTGCCAAGCATCAAGCAGAAGGCACAGGAGGGTAACGGGTGTGTGGAGGAGCCCGAGGGCCAGGACTTGCCTCCTCCAATTCAGTGCTCAGCTCCTGCAGCATGAGTTGGAAGGGGTATTCCTGTGGTTTCACCCCTTGTCTACACACACCCAGCTCCAGGGCACAGATCTTGAAATGCTTTTGGAGCTGCTAGAAATGAAGCTGGACCCTGAGAGCAGCAGGAGCAGGAACTCAGCAGTCATGGACAAGAGCAGAGAACAGGCTAGGATGGGATCTGGAGAGCCCCGGGGAAGAGGAGAGTGGGTTGCATAGGATTTAACAGGGCAAAGACCTTGTGCAAGCTTGTGGAACGGAAAACAGGTCTTGCTATTGCTGGTGTTGAGTGGGAACGGGGAAATCCAGTGGCCACGGCTTGCTCCAGGTCAGCCAGCACTGCACCTCGGGGGCTGACGGCTTGTCCTGGCCCAGCTCCAGCACCAGCTTTGCTTCACCTCCCCGTTCTCAGCTCTTTTCTAAAAGCCCAGGCCAGGGACTTGCTGAACTGGAGCTGGCCCAGAGTCACCAGTGTAGTCACTCAGGGCCTGCACAAGAGCACCACGGGCTCCACGGGCATGGAAGTTGGCAGCTTCCCCCTGACAGCAAAGCTCCAGGATGCAGGGACTGGGGGTTTCAAAAGCCTCCTGTTTCCCAAGGTCACCCCGCCTGTTGAGGGGGAGGATGGGCCCAAAGGGCCCGAAGGCTCCGCTGGGTACAGGCATGAGACACAAAGCACCTTCGAGAGCAGCTTCTGCACTGAACCTGAAATTGCAGACTCCTGGGGAAATCCCAGCCTGATTCTGTCCTTCCTGTTGAATCACAACTGGGCAGCGAGTGTAAAACCTCTAGGAAACCGGCTCATCGCTGACACGCGGGTCAGGGGGAAAAAGCTGTTCACCGAAGTCACAGCTGGGGAGGTTTCACATCACACTTCTGCATTTCTCTGTCAGAGAGGGCAACAGCCCCAACAGCAAAGCAGCCAGACCCTGGAGTGATTGATGGTGCAAAGGGAAGGGGCAGCAGGTTGATCCCACTGTATGGGGCTGGCACAGACTTGCTCCCAACAGCCGGATGCAGCATCTCGGGGTGCCCAGGCTGCACCCCTTCTTCCCAGGCTGGAGCTCAGCGCAGACAGGAGGGGCACAGACTGGGATCCAGATGTCCCAGGTCCTGTCCCTCCTGCCAACACACCTCTGGATGATACCAGCGCAAGCTGTAAAACCCGGGGAGCAGAGAGCTTGAGGAGACGTTGGCAAAGAGCTGGAGCTGAACTCAAGCCAGGCAGTTGCTTGGCTGTCAGTAGGTCTGACTGGCGGGTCACAGGCAGGGGAGCGACTGCCAAACCTGGGGTTAGGTGGAATTTTGCTCCCCGGGGTGCGTTGGCAGCAGCTGCAGGGTTGTGAGCAGGAGCAGGCAGACTGCCACCACCTCCTGTCAACGCCGAGCGCCGTCGGGACGAGACCATAAAGGTGCAGTCTCTAGGAGGCTGCAGCTGTTTTGCTCTGGGGCAAAAGCAGGTGAAGAGGGAGAAAGAACAAAAATCTGCAATTTTTACTGTTAATAAACTGGATTCCAGACGCTTCCCAGCACCTGGCAGCACACACAGCTCTCAGGTGGGATGTGCAGGGAGGCAGGGGCTGCTTGAGGGGAGGAAAGAGGAAAGAGGAGGTCCCTTGGGCTAAGGGACCCCAGGACTGCACCCCAGACACTGGTCCTGCCAGGCAAGAAGCCTCCCACAGCCGCTGTGTGCCTGGAACCCCAGTTGTGCTGTTTGATGTGACACAGCTCAGGTACTGCAGCCCGGGAAAAGAGAAACTAGAAAACACAGAGGGAAAGGCGGCCTCTCCCGGTTCCCTGTCTGATGAAGGAAGCTTTGTGGGAGCTCTGTGACCTGCAATGATGAGGAGCACACAGCCCAGGAGAACCCACGCATGCAAGGCTGAGAGAGGAAGCAGGAAAGTGAATCCACCCTGCAGCATGTCACCCATCTGTGACACCTCTCTGTGCAGGACCAGTGGCGCGAGGGACACGCAGACAGGCAAGTCTGGGGAGAAAAGTGACCTGTAAGATCACCCAGTTGAATCCCAGCAGAGCTGTGGGCTGGGGAGGGCGCAGACCCTGGACCTCTCTGACCGTGACACTCAAAGACAAGAGTTTCATTGCAACAGGCTGATATTTCAGGGCTGGCCTGGTGCTGTTTTGGGGACAGCACCTGACAGTGCTCACTTTTAGAAAAGCCACTTTCCCTGGCAGGTTACAGGCACCACGTTCACACTGAGCCAAATCCACTGACAAGCCAAAGTAATTTTCCCTGCACTCCACAACTGCTCCCTATGAACCCAGAGAGCAGAGATGTCACCGAGGCCGCCCCGAGCTGGCACACAAAGCACCCTGTGCCATCGAGGCTGCTCCTGGGCACAGCACTACCAGCCCCTGACGTTGCCAACTAACATCTTCAAACCCTGGCACTGGCACAGGGGGTTTATGCTCCAGGACCTTCATCCAAGCCCTGCCCAGGAAGTTACCTGGTTTTGCTGTCAAGAAAACAGTGTTCAAAGCACCTAAACACAGATGAAAAGCTCCATCTCTGTTGTAGTGCCTGGTGGTTTGGGGATGATGGCAAAGGCCGTCTCATCAGGCGTCCCCACTGGCCTGCAGAGTGTCAGCCAGGACTGGGAGGGGATGGAGGAGTTCAGCAAAATTTTGAACAAATCATAAATCTTGTCAAATTTCCGATTCTGTTGAGTTTCTGGATTTTTCTAGACTACAATCTCTTTTCTTTAAATCCACTTGTACGTGACTGTCACCTCAAATTCTTGGTGCAAAACCAGAGTGTTGGGGAAGCACTTTTTAAATTTTTTTGTACAGTTTCAAGCTTGCCTGGGCTGGGCCATTGCTCCATCCCTCCCCAGTCCTGGGGGAGTGGCACTGAGCCAGCAGAACACCCCGAGCTGTGAGCACTCTGCCAGCCCCAGCACCATCCCCCTGCTGGGGCAGAAACACTCGAGGGACAAAGCAGCCCCTCACAGGCTGTAGAAAGCACATGATGAATCCCAAATTCCTACCCCAGAGCATGAACTGGGGTTGTCTGAGACTCCTGACCCAGCTGGTGGGCTACGGAGGGGCACTGCCCCCTCCCCACATGTTTTACCAGCCCCAAACTGAACTGGTTCCAGCATCTGAAGCAGAACTCAACCCAGCAGGATTGAGCTTCAGGAAGACACTGCAAGGGAGCTGCTCCACGGGGGCAAGGCTGTCACACACAGAGGAAAACCTCATCCATCTCACGCTGCCCAGTGCTCAAGCTTGCAGAAGAACCCAAGGGAGGTAAGAGTGTCATAACCTGACAAGCTAATTAGGCTGAAACATGTCTGTTGACACAGGCGAGAAGGACGCGTGTTCCTGGGCTGCAGGGACCGCAGCCACTGGCCCTTCCCAGCCTTTCTGGGGACAGAGCTGGAAGCTGCTGTGGTCTGGGGTCTCACCAGACAGAAGCGCTGGTGGGAGCAGCAGGCTGTGGGCAGGGAAAGCCAGGAGCACCCCAAAGCCTCAGAGCTACAGTTGGATCTTACGGAGTCCTGGGGCAGCAGGGAGAGATGGTCCCATACGGCTCCGGCTCTGGGAAGTGGCTCCTCTCTGAGATGCTACAGGGGCTGAGCCCACAGGTATAGGAGGGAGATGAGCAATGTCCTGGCATTTCCAGCAGACTTTGCTGGAGCACAAAGCACAGCTACGAGCAGAGAGGAGCACCAGGAGGTTATGCCAAAGCCTGGGGTTGTTAGGAAGTGCCACAGGACCTAATCCTGCTCACCAGTCCTTCCCTTTCCCTGTGCCAAAGCAATTGCAGCTTCCCCAAGAGCAGAGGCCAGAGGAGCAGAGGGGAGAGATGGACCCTGCTGCTGGGGGTCCTACTGTGCTCGCTGTCCCCACGGCCCCTCCAGCCCCCGTGCCCTGTGAACTATCCTGCCTGACTGGGCTCTGCCAGGCAGATCTGGGCAGCAGCTGTCCCCAGCCCGAGAGCGTGACAGACACGGCTGAGATGGGATCTAACATCCCCCTGGGGAGCTGACCCCGTCTGCCTGCAGAGCTGGGAAGAACTGGGCACAAAATGTTTCAGAAGGGGAAGGAGAGGGAAGAAACAAAGAATAAATTCCCGTTGGATGCTTTTCCATTGCCAACTCTAGAACAGCTGCCGCAGCTCAACACCGCTGAGCACCTCTTCGTTTGCTCCCGCACCTCCGGGACACCCTGCCATGTGGTGGGGCTGGCGGGGTTCTTCCTCCCGCTGAGCACACCAGAATGGTCTGCAGTGATGCTGGGAAGCCCTTGGAGCGAAGGGATGGTTGGCCCAGCTTGGCTGCTGGAGCATCTCGTGCAGGACGGGTGCTTGCTGCTCCCCTCATGCAGGTGACAGTGGCCACTCTGCATCCCCACGGCAAGCTGGGCAGCACGCTGAGCTGGGTTTGCCTCCAAGGATGCTCTGGAGATACAACAGTGGGTGAAGGTGGGATGTGAAACCACTCCGCTCCCCAAGCCTGCAGCGTTTTGCACTTCTGATGGTGGCAGCTCCAGTGTGGGAAGAAGCTGTGTTGGAGACGAGGATCCTGCTGCCGGTCACAGCTTGCTGAGGGCTGGAGCCAGCGCACGTGCTGGGGAGCTGCTCCCCTTCCTGCCTCTTGGCTGTCACCAGCATCTGTGGGTTCGTCTGCTGCAAGGTCTCTGAGCACGGTGTCCTGCTGCTCCGTCTGCCTCTGCCTCTCCCCAGTCCTCCAGCTTTGTTCAGTCGGTCTTTGTTCAGCTCTGCCCCTGCAAGCACCTCCGAGAGCGGGCGTTTGCTCAGACACGGGGGTAAGAAGCACTTTCCTCCGCCCTGGGCTTTCCTCTTCCATCTGTGTTGTTTCCTTGCTTACCTTGAAAGCACCCCAGTCCCTTGGTTCTCTTCCACCCCCCAAGGCCTGCTTTGTCCCAGCAGCTCATCCTCCCCATGGCGACGCTCCGGGACAGCCGTGGGGCACGTCCTCTCCCAGGTGGAACCGCAGCCTCTGGGATCCTCCAGGAGTGAAGCAAATGGTGCAGAGAAACCTTGCTGGACCTTGGTCAGCTCCCGGGAGGAGCGGGAGCAGCGCTGGAGGATACTGCTGCAACTTGCTTTGCTGTTTAACTTCCTTTTCCCAAATCAGAAGTGGCCAAAGCAAAGAGATGGTGAATTCAGCACATGAGTTTGTTTGTTTTGTTTTATCATGGAAGGTACAAGCCAGGCAAGGAAGAACATCCCCTCGCTGTGGCTACATTCGCTTTTAGTGGCTTTCAGAGCCGAATCTGAGAATTCCTCTCTTTATATCCAGTCTCTCTTAATACAATTTTAATATTCTGGTTGATCCTAAAGATGCAACGTTAACTATAGAAACAGCAGCAGAAAAGCGTGGGGTACAAGACATTTTTTTTATACAAAAAAAAATTCTTTTCGTTGCTTACAAAACATATGCAAAAGAAGCTAAAAAAAAAACAAAACCAAAAGGCATTGCTATTTGTTCTACATAAAAAATCTCATAACTAATGTTCTTTTTTTTTAAAAAAAGAAATATCAAGCTTAGGCACAATTTTGCTGCTGGCTGCTTGTGAACAAGCCAAGAGAACACGCCACCCCCTCCTAACTGAGTGATATGTATTGACTGTTCCGCACTTTATACTTAAGGCAATTTTTTTTGTTTTCATTTTGTTTTTGACAAAGTGGTTTCTTTTTTTCCACCCCTTACGTCATGCCAGGATCTGTCCACGTGTGTCAGTATTAGCAGTACTAAAGTTTATGGTTCAAGAAGGTTGCAGGTCACACCGAGGGTTTTCTTCCTACAGATCTCTCTATCCAGAGGAACAAAAAGATCTACAAATTAAAACAAAACAAAACACAACAACACAAAAGCCTGAAGTGAGAGAAGCCCAAATGAGAATAAAACTCTGCTCCTTGCATGGTGGGGGCATAAACCTCTCCTGTCTCCAGAAGTCAGCCCCGAGGGCTCGACGTGGCTGCAGCAGAGCTGAGACACAAGCTCATTATTCTGCCGAGACACCGCCTTTGCCTTTTGGGTTTTTTAGGGCAGCCCCAGGCACCCACCGGTGCAAGGGACGTCAGGGGACCACAACCCCTCTGTGTGATCCAGGGCGTGTGGGTGCTACGGGCTGAGGCACAGGGGAGCCTCTCGCGCATGGCTCCTGGATCTGCTCAGTCCCCCACCGACACCCCTGCCCTGCTCAGGCCACACAGGTCCAGCTGCTCCTGGCTCAGCGTGGGCTGCCCTTAAAAATCCCAGAATCCCAGACCAGTTTGGGTTGGAAGGGACCTGAAAGCTCATCCAGTTCCAATCCCCCTGCCATCAGCAGGGACACCTTCCACTAGACCAGGTTGCTCAAAGCCTCATCCAACCTGGCCTTCAACACTTCCAGGGAGGAGGTGTTGGGGACAGCCCAGAGGAGCCTGTGACTGCCATGGTCTCACTGGGGGAATTTCACCTTTTGTGTCATTCTTGGCATTTCTAGGACCTGCCCATTCCCTCCCATAGGGCCACCAGGCAAAGGAGTTGCTGGTTTCCAGTAGCCAACTGGGGCAGGGCTGGGAGGCGCAGAGCAGAGCTGAGTTCACTCAGGGTGGTGAAAGCACCAAAACCCTCTGTCCCGGCTACGGGGCTGCACCTCTCCTGCAGGACAGAGGCTTTGGGTGTCCATGGATGAGCAATGGACATGCACGTGCAAGTCAGTTACTTAAGGGAAATTAAGAACCATGTTGGCTGGTGCTGAACGACTGGGGCTGATGCCGAAGCAGAGCAGTGCATGTCAGCAGCGGGCTGGACCTGCAGCGGGGTGCTGGGATCACGGCGGGGGGGATGATACCTTTACATGTGTCCAACAGGATTGTGACCATCTCCTAGACCAGGATGTGAAGCTGAAAGTGTCATCTGGGGATCTCCTACTACTCCGGACACTTTCTCCTCTTCCCGACGCTTCAAGCAGGCTGCTTTAGGGTTCAGATTGCGCTCTAGGCCAAAAACAGCAAGAGAAGGAGGGAAGCAACCTCAGTATGGGCAACAGCATCGCACACGGCCGCAGCATTCGAAAGAGAGAGCGAGGACAGAGTCCCAGGACAGACAGACAGGACCATGCGAGGAAGCAACCTCAGTGCAAGCTGCTCTTTGCCTGCTGCTCCTTGCAGCGGCTGCAGTAACTCAGCCAGACCCCTGCCAGAGCAGAACCCCGTGCTTGGCTGAAGCACCGTGCCAATTTAAACCTGTGCTCGCTCACAGAAAACCCCAAGTGCCTCAGCCAGCTCTCGGAGTTGAGGATTAAGTTTTCCAAAGCTGCTTAAATGGGATCCAGGTGCCACATTCCCATTAAGCATGAGGGGAGACAGAGAAAGCAGCTTTGAATCCACACCCCAGGCCAGGGCTTTTGGAAAGCTCAGCCTGCCGCGTGGTGCAGCCGCGGGTGCCGCTGGTGATGCCAAAGCACAACCTTGCGCCGAAAGCAGGAGACACAACAGAGACACACGCGCACGCAGAGATGTGGGGGGAGAGAAAGGCCCCGAAATGCCCCTGCCAGCCGTTACCATACCTCGTACTTGCTGCTCCAGGCCCAGAATGACCTGCACCGCTTGCTGTAGGATGATCAGTTTGGTCTGTGCTTTGTCCGTTTTTAAGTGCATCTGACACATGCGTCCCAGTTCTTTAAAGGCCTCGTTAATGTCCCGCACACGCACCCTTTCCCTGGCGTTATTGGCCATTCTCCTCTCCCGGTCCCTCAGATCTTTGTCCTCCAGTGACAAGGCCTCGTCTGTACTGCTGGGTTCATAGCACCACAGGGATTAGTCAGGGGGGTGGTACCGAGAGGGGGGCTATACGTTGCCGTGCTGGTAGTGCTTCTGGTGTCCACTGGAAACGGCTCAAACAGCCTCACTTTGCAAAGCCAATTCATCTCAGGTGCTTCCCGGAGCAGCCCGGGTTATTTGGGCTGTGTCTCGTCTCTGTGAGCCAGGTGAAGGTGCTGCCAGCAGAGGGCCAGGGTCCCATGGGTGCTGCCAGGGGCGAGGGCGGGCTGTGGATCGACACCAACACTTTCTCCCCTCTGCAACATTTTGCCTTCCTGTTCATTTTCAGCTGAAAACTAAAAGTTCAGGGGGGAGTCTCAGCCAAAAACATCGGGCTCATCACCCAAGGAAAGACCTTTTGGCAGAAAGCAAATCCCTCTTGGTAAAGTTTCCTTCAAAATTCCCATCTGCAGCAAAATCCTCCCAGTGAGGGCATTTTGGGCAGTGTGAGGCAGCCTGGCCCAGCACCCTCTTATGGGTGGGGGGCATCACTGGGGGCAGGAGCCAACTGCCCCGGCTGCTGCTGAGGGTCAGTCTTGGATGCAGACGCTCAATCCAGGTCCTTCAACATAGCCAAAATCACTCCAAAGGTGGTGATTTTTTTTTTCCAGGCATGGTCAGGAGCTTTGGGAGAACCTTCACCGCTGGCAGCACCCCAGGGGTGCCCGAAACAGGCAGGGACAGCAGGGAAGGCAGTCGTGCTGGCAGCATCTTAAACCATGGCCTTGCCACAGCCCATCCTCTCCAAACACCCAATTTATGGTACAGACGACCTTCTCCCCCAGAGCAAAAATTCCTGCAGGAAAGACACCTATCTGAGGAGGGTCCCTGGGTGAGAGCTGGCGCTGGGATAGACTCTGGCTCCAGGGGAGCCACGCAGGGATGAGCCTTCACTGAAGAGGGGCCGCAGAGTCAGAGCCTTCCTGGGTGTGCTGGGGGTCTGGAGAACCTCCAGACAGTGCCCAACCGTGTGGAGGGGGAGCAAGGGCTCCCCAGGCAAGCGTTTGCCTGTGCGGGACCAAGGGTTTCCCACTGTCCCTGCCTGCATCCTCTCCTTGCTGCCTTGTCCCTGCTCATGTCCCCTCCTCACTGCCTCGGTGACCCAGCCAGCACTGCCACCTCTCCAGCACACCCAGGATGACCAGGGGAGCGGAGCCACCAGCCACCCCAGCGCCTGAGCCCAGCCATGGCAGGAACCCAGCTTGTTCCTCTGAACACACACCAGCAGCCACGGTTCCTGCCTGGTGGCTCCCCCGAGCAGGGACACAGCTCTGGCAGCACCTTGCACGCCGCAGCCGGGCAGGATGGAGCCGTCTCCT
>NW_010295102.1:11502-15355 GCF_000700745.2 Antrostomus carolinensis
CAAGGGGGGCACGGACCTTCCTGCCTGGCCTCCCACAACACTTCCCAATCTTCTCCTTTCCCTTCCTGCCCTGTTAGTTGCTGACAGCAGCAGGAGGATCCTGGCAGCCCTGGCTGGGCACGCAGGGACCCGATGGCAGGAGGGGACACGGGGGTCAGCTTCTCTCCTGCAAAACAACCCGAAGGCCAAACCTGGCAGAGAAGGGACAACCTAACTGCCTGTGCTAACGCCTGCTGACAGCAGCACGCGGGGCTCGTCTCGCTTCCCCAGCTGCGTCGTCCTAGAAGGGTTTAAAAAGGGACAAGCGTGGGAGACCAAAGTGAACACGGTGCCAACTCTGTCTAACCCCTGCCCCCCGCCGCCCCTCGGCTCCTGCCTCCATCCGCAAGCAGCAAGTACAAGGTAGAGAGTGGGACCACCAAGAGGTCACGGCTGGGGACTGTCTGTAGGAGATTGGAAAGAACAGAACCGAAAAATAAAAACTCAAAATAAAGAAATAAAATAGAAGGGGAAATTAAAAAAGAGAGAGGAAAAAATATACATGTTATGAAAGGCAAAAATTACAAACTGAAGAGAGGCACAAAGGACTCCAACATCAATGCAACAGCAGAGGCCAGCAGAGAGGAGCACAGCCAGGCACAACCCACCGATGCGTGTTACAACAGCCTCTGCAGAGAGAAAGGGGGTTAACCTGCCGCCGCACCCTGCGCAGCGGGGCCGGAGCGGGAACATGCACTGCAGGATGCAGGAACAAAGCAGTAAAGTCCTCCAGAGCGGGAAGCCAAGCCCTCTGCTTCCTCTCCCACCGGGACGCAGCACCTGGGGCAAGCACGGGTGGCTGAGACGGGCACCCAAGACAGGCACCCACAGGCACGGGAAGGGAGCGAGCGTGTCCCAGCGAAGGGGAGAGCCTGCGTGTGCCCGCCTGCAGCTCCAGGCTCTGCTAGGGATGCACAATGCTCCCCGCTTGTGTCCGACACCAGTTTGTACAGGCAGCAAGGGCTGCCCAACCCTGGGCTCAGCGTCTCCATCCCACTGCCCCTGGCACGGCTCCGGCGATCCCCAGGGGTCTGCCGGGTGCCCACAAATCCAGGGGTGCAGTGGTGGTGACAGGAGCTCAGAGCCCCACACCGAGCAGGCAGGGAGGACGGGACATCACTCACTGCTGCTGCAGACCCACGGGCTCTGTGCTGGGAGCAGCCCGCAGAGAGACTTCAGATCTGGGCCCTCTCTGGGAGATCTGCTGGGGTTTGGGGTTTTTTTTCTCTTCATTTTGCTGGGCAAGCAGCTGACAAAAACACCTGGCTGTGGGAAAGCGAGGATGGCGCAGGTGTGCCCTCGGGGACCAGCATGCAGCACACGCAGCGGCAGTGGGGAACAGAGAGAACAGGGATGCAAAAAAAGGGGGGGAGGGAGAAAAACAAAAAAAAGGACATCAACAGCCTTGGGAACCCAAGGCCACAGGGGAGAGAGACAGTGCGAGGCACCACAGCACATGTCACAGGAGACAGACAGACAGACAGCCCCGTGCCGATCAGATACGTAAAATATCACCACTCCGGGACCCTCACTGACCTCTAACTTGTTGCTCCAGGTTCAGTATGACTGATACGGCCTGGTGTAGGATTAGCAGTTTGGTCTGCGGTTTTTCGCTGTTTAGGTGGAGTTGGCACATGCGTCCGAGCTCTTTAAAGGCCTCGTTGATGTCACGGACCCGCAGGCGCTCACGGGCATTATTGGCGACCCTCCTTTCTCTCTCTCTCTCGGCTTTTTGCTCTGGGGGAAGAAGATCGTCCTCCTCATCCTCATCTTGACTAATGGTTTAAAATAAGAACGAGACAGGGACATTCCTCGCGTGCACTCTCAGCACTGGTCAACTCACAGTAAAGAAACACACGTCGCAGCACCGAGACGCTCAGCCCCGCGCGTGGCCCCGTGGAGCTGTGCCCCGCGTGCCCCTGCCGGGACGTGCCGGTCTGGTGCCCCATGCTCAGACTCGGGGACACACTGTGACTTTGGAGAAAAGCAATTAAGGCTCTTCTTATGCCTCTTTTTTTTTAAAAAAAACCCAAAACAACAAAGAAAGAAACCACAACAACACAATTAAGGCCTGAGGTTGCAGGGTGGCCTGGAGAAGATGTAGGGGCCAACACTGGTGTCCCAAGCTGGCGTTTTGGGAAGATGCAGCCCTCTGCTCCAGGGCAGGGGGTGGCTGCAGGAGTGGGGCTGGTGCTGCCCCTCACCCTGGCGAGGTCTCCGAGCCGATGGAGAGGTTGCAGACAAGCCAGCACGCTGGAAGGACTCTACCTGATCTGCTGCCACACATCTGGCTGGATGTGACAGAGGATGCAGGAGCCCGAAGCAGACAGCGGAGACAACCTGAAGCAGGGGGAGGTCAAAACCTTCCCCGGCCCTGGCCAAGGGGAGCTGAGCGCTTGGTCCTTTCTGTGCACGGCCACAAGCAACACCCTGAGCGACCAAGCAGGCGGACACAGATCGTGTGGACAAGGTGCCAGCCCTCTGCTTTAGGAGCACAAGGAAGCCCTGTGGCCATGGGGATGGGACCCTTCCCCAGAGCAACCAGCTGCGGGGGAGCACTGGGAGCCAGGGCTGTGCCACCTCTGTGCTGGGATGGACAAGGCTCCTGCAGTGGGCAGGGGCTGGTGGGTCTGTGCCACAGGACGACCCTCGGCCACACTGGGCTGAGGTCAGTGCCTGGTGGGTCACCTTGGCCATAGCCCAGCCCAAAGGCCCCCAGCCTGGTACAAGTAAGTGAAGGGAGAGACCTGTTCAAAGAGCACCTTGTTCTGTTCCGGGAGGGTTTCAGCTCTTTCTTCTCCTCTTCCGAGTTGTCTGCCACTGACGTGTTCTCCTCGTCCTCCTTCTCTTCCCTCTTTATTTCGCTGGTTCCCGAGGAGACACTGCTTCGCCCCAGCCCCCCTGACAAGCCTGCTGAGGAAGCAGAGCCAGACATGGAGGTTGGAGGGGCTGGACCCGCACAGAGGACTGAGGGGTCCCCAGGCCCTGCTCCTCCTATGCTACATCACCAGCATGTGGCATCCTGGACTCATCCTGCGTGGTTGGTCCACAGCAAGAGGTGCTGGAGGGGTGCTGGCTCTGCCCTGCCACCACTCCCCATTCTGAGAATCATAGAATCCCAGAATGGTTTGGGTTGAAGGGACCTTCAAAGGTCATCTAGTCCAACCCCCTGCAGTGAGCAGGGACATCTTCACTAGAGCAGGTTGTGAAGCCTGACCTTGAATATCTCCAGGGACGGGGCCTTCACCACCTCTCTGGGCAACCTGTTCCAGTGATCCACCACCCTCATATTGAAGAACTTTTTCCTGATATCCAACCTAAATCTCCTTTTTTCTAGTTTAAAGCCATCACCCCTTGTCCTATTTCTTCTCCCGCTACATCCTAGCCCTCAGAGTCAGAGCCCAACCTCCTCCAGCACAGCAGGGTCGGGGGGCTCTGTGCACCCACAGCTGGCCAGTGGGACAGGAACATGCAGATCAAACCCTTGGAAAAGGCTCAAGGTAGAAACTGCCCCATGGATGCTGGAAGGAAGCACCAGCCTCACAAGAGCACCCACTTCCCCTGGCCACTGCTGCGCAGGGCTGGACCCCGATCACCCCGGCAGCAGTGGAGCCCCAAGCGTGCAGAGCTGCCTTACCGGTGTACGTGTCCTGCTGCCTGCTGAGGTCAGGGAGTGAGCTGGGCTGTGACGGAAGTGTGACATGGTTGTGGAGCATGCTGGGGTTGCTGGACAACCCGTCTTCAGGGTGACCTCCTCCCACCTACAGCAGAACAAGCAGAGCAAGCCTTGAGGGGGGGAAGTGTCACGGCCAGT
>NW_010295102.1:15423-18635 GCF_000700745.2 Antrostomus carolinensis
TGGGCATGGGCACAGTCACCCCAAACAGAACCGCGGGGCTCCGCAGACCTGGCTGGGGCTCAGCTGTCTGCTCCCCCTCGCAGGCTCCCACCACCCAGAGCACCAGCATGCAGGAAGGGAGAGCCAACCTGCCCCAGCACCAGCTTCTCCTCTGGGGACTGTGGTGGGGACACTGCAGAAAGCAGCTCCGTGCCCAAGCAGAAAGCCCCATCAGTGCTGTCTCACCCCACCATGGAAAAGCCTCTCTCTGCCTGGACACAAGGCTGCTACGCTGGAGAGAACACCCTGCCTGGGCTGCACGTGTCCTGTCTTCATCAAACACCAATGTTTCTGACACCTCTCCAGTGCCAGCAGAGCAGGGGACATCCCAGCAGCAGGAACTTCGCTCCAAAGGGCCTGGATGCAATGGTTGAGGGTCAGGCAGCCTTTCTGAACCCGCATCCCCAAGGGACCAGCAGGACAGAGCCAGCCCTGCTGCAAATGCTCTTGTTTCTGCAGCTGGCAGCAGTTTGCAGCAGAAGACACACATGATTCATCACTTAGTAGCAGAGTCCAGGGAACTCGGAAGGGAAGCACGTCTGGTTCTCCAGAGACACACGAGACTTTACTGTTTGCTGCAGCAGGCAACCAGCTCTGCCAAAAACACGCTCTTGTGCTCACCAGTCTCTGGACAAGGGGGGGACACTGGTGACCCAGCATGGGACCCCAGCATCCTGGGAGCTGGGACCTGTCGTGCTCCCTGGAGGCTGAATGAGCCATCAGACATCAGCGCTCCCCAGATGCACAGAAGGACGTGGTGCCCGAATGGTTTGGAGCGAGAGGTCCTGGTGATACCTGGCTCTGTACCCGTGGTCCTGCCCTGCACCAGATCCCTCTCCTCCTTATCACAGAATCATGGAATGGTTTGGGTTGAAGGGACCTTTCAAGGCCACCTAGTCCAACCCCCTGCAGTGAGCAGGGACATCTTCAACCAGATCAGGTTGCTCAGAGCCCCGTCCAGCCTGACTGTGAATGTTTCTAGGGATGGGGCTTCTACCACCTCTCTGGCCAACCTGGGCCAGTGTCTCACCACCCTCAGTGTAAAACATTTCTTCCTTACATCAAGTCTAAATCTCCCCTCTTTTAGTTTAAAACCATCACCCCTTGTCCTATCGCTACAGGCCCTACTAAAAAGTCTGTCCCCATCTTTCTTAGAGGCCCCTTCAAGTATTGAAAGGTGCAATAATCTCCCTGCATTCCCTGAGGAGAAGCTGGAAGCTGTTTTGAGGGATTTCCATCCATATTGCAGGGAAAGAAGAAGAGCTTTCACCACCTCCGCCTGCCTCGAGAAGGGGAATGAGTGACCTGCATGTAGGGCTTGTGCCACCATGGTGCTGAGCATGGATTCAAACCTCCTGCACAAACATGACAAGCCACTGCACTTCCGAGCACGTCACCCGTTCCAGGCTGTCAACAGCTGACCCAAGCTGGCCCACACTGAGCTCTTCTCACCACAGGCAATGTCCCTCAGGATGCCAAGGGGCCCCGTGACGTGGGTCCCCAGCACATCCCCGCCAGCTGCCATGACGCTCCCACACTCACCAGACTCGGGTGCCTGTTCCCCAGGGACATGACCGAGGCGGGGAAGGCCTGGCCCAGGCTGCCCACGGTGGCACTGTGGGCCGGTGCTGAGCCCAGGAGCCCGTGCATGTCCCCGTGGTTGCTCGGCATGGCAGCTGTCTGGCCCACGGCGTGATTCCTCAGCACGTGAATGGCTTCGTCCAACCTGTCTTCCATTTTGTTTTGCTTGAAGGAGAGGACAGAGAAGCAGCTCTGCGTTAGCGCCTGCAAAGCCAGCAGCCCGCTGCGGCTCTTAGGCTAAAGAACGGCTGGTGGCATCACCCACTCGGCTACCACAGGGCAGGATCAGGGACAAATAACCCCCCACCCCATCAGTGCCACCCTAAAGGGGACGGCACAAGCAGAACCGCTCGGGAAATGGAGGCAGAAACCAGCCAGAAATCTGACTGTCTGGGCCAGACCCACCGGGTGTGAACGGGCCCTGAGGAGGGACAGGGGACAGGGGACACGGCTGCGCCTCTGCCAGCTGCGCTCTGCTCAGCTGCCTCCCCACCAACGTCCAACTATCGACCAACCATCTTCCCTCAGGGCCCAGAGGTCTGCGGGACAGGACTTCACCCCCGAGCCCTCCACCGCCAGGCACACGAGGGAGGGAAGAGAAAAGGAGGAGGCAGATCTTCCGGCGACACTTACTAAAGTGTGGAGGCTCCCTTCGTAGCTGGGAGATAAGGCACCTTGTCCGCTCGCTCGCGACCACTGCGCCGTGCCTGCGAACGAACGGGGAGAGCTGGGGAGCGGCCATGGCTGCCACTAGATGGGGCTGGAAGCTGGGCCACCAGGCTCTGCGTGGGCCACCATGCCATGCACCATACTGCACCAGCCACCATGGCACTGCATGGGCCACCACAGCACCGCATGGGACACCATGGCACCACACAGGCCACCACGGCACCACCACAGCACCACATGGGACACCATGGCACAGCAAGGGCCACCACGGCATGGCATGGGACACCACAGCATGGCATGGAACACCACGGCACCCACATGGGCCACCACGGCACCCACATGGGCCACCACAGCACTGCATGGGACACCACAGCACCACATGGGACACCATGGCACAGCAAGGGCCACCACAGCATTGCACAGGCCACCATGCCATGCACCACACTGCACGGGCCACCATGGCACTGCACAGACTACCACGGCATCACATGGGCCACCACAGCACTGCATGGGCTACTATGGCACAGCATGGGCCACCACAGCACAGCATGTGCCACTGCAGCACCGTAAGGGCCACCACAGCATTGCACATGCCACCATGGCACCACATGGGCCAACATGGCACCTCACGGGCCACCACAGCACCTCATGGGCCACCACGGCACCTCATGGGCCACCATGGCACCTCACAGGCCACCACGGTACTGTAAGGGCCAGCATGGCACTGCTCGGGGCTGCACAGGGACGGTCACACCGCAGGCACGAAGCCGGCCACGGCACACACAGGCACAGGTTTCTCCCCCGCTCCCTGTCCCGGCTCTGCGTGGCAGTGGGGTGCCCACAGAGGTGTTTCATCTCGGAGCAGGTGCCACCTTGTCTCGCAGTGATGCTGTGAGGGGTCACACTCTGAGCCCACGGGCCTC
>NW_010295102.1:18706-21734 GCF_000700745.2 Antrostomus carolinensis
GGTTTTTACATTTAGATGATCTTGGTCTGACCCCAGGGGAGCAGCAGGTTGGCAGATTTATGTTGCTCTGCACCCCGGGCACCGAGGAGTCTCCGCTGGGCAGAAACCAGACCTCTCCCGCCGGACAGGAGCAGAGATGGGCTCTCCTCAGGTTTTTCCACTAGTTGCTTCCCAGTTCCCACTGTGCTTCTCCCACAGGAGACAAAACCAGGGACAAACTCTCCCAGCATCACCAAGCTCAGGGATGGGGTCTGTCGGAATGGCAGGAGCAGGTCCCGGGGGGTGACTGTGGCTGTGCTACCACACGGGCCAGGCTCCCACCCCCGGGCAGGGGCAGAGCCGTTGCCCTCACACACACCGTGTTTGTGGCACCCGGGTGCTGCTCAGCTCCAAATGGAAGAAAAGCTACAATCCATTAAAGAAGATGGACATGCAACTTCACAGGAGACATTTAAAAAGTATCTTCCAGTTTGCTTGTCCTTCCTCTTCACCCTCCTGCTTTTAAAAACAAAGGGGATTTGGCGAGATTGACAAAAATGTCTTTCGTGAGGGTTTGAGGCTGATCTGGGAAGAACGTTGCCTTGGACCTCCTGAAAGCAAACCTGACATCCCCCTTTACACAGAGAGCAAGGTTTTCACCTACCTGCAAGCCCCTGAGGGGAACCGACCGGTGTCGAGGGGTTTGATGAGAAGTTATTGCTAGAGTGATCGGGGGAATAAATCTGGAGCGAGAGAAGCAGGACATGGTCAGCAGCGCCCACCCCTGCGAGGGCTCTTCCCCCTCCCCAGCAGCACCACAAGGACCACCCAATGGGACCATCTGATGGCACCTCCCTTCCCACAGCCACACCAGCTCCCAGCCCACTCGTCCCCTCACAGCTCCCTCGTTAACGCTGGGGTCTCTCTCTGTCCCCACTGCCACCCCCCCTGCAGCTACAGCCACTGTTCTTTGGGTCCCACCTCAGAGGGAAGCGCTGAGCACCCCTCTGCCACCAGGCAGAAGCAAAGGGCCCTGCACTGAACAGGACAGAAGCAACCCCAAGCTCTGACAGCCCAGAGGGACCAGTGCCTTCCAGTCTGAACCAGCACACGCAGGGCCAGGACTACTGGGACCTGCAAGTCCTGCTACAAGGGCCACATAGAATCATCTTCCCAGACCAGTACCAGGCTGGGCAGCCGCAAAGCTGGCTCATGGGTCTGTGGGGCCACCAAATCATCCAGTGCCTCAGCTTCCCCCTCTGTCAAAAGGTGCTTTTGCACAGTGCCAAGACTCAGGATGGCAGCACACAGAGGGGGTTAAACCCTCCCCTCAGAGGCTGCCAGGTTTTTGGGGTGCATTCACCCAAACTTCTCAATGAGCCCATCTTCCCCGCTGCCTAGAGGGTCCCTGTTACAGAGGGGAGGTACAACACTGCGACGGGACAGGAACCAGCTCAAGGATTCACAGAAACTCTTACTGAAGCTAGTGCCTTCCCGAGCGCGTCTCCTGAGCTCCCAGCCGTGGTTCCTCTGTTACCTGCCAAGAGAGGACACAAATGTCACTGCCAGGACGCCAGAAACCCAGCAGGACAAGGCACTCCTGCAAGACCTTCTCTGGGGTCGCCTGCTCTGAGATTGAAATTTCTCACTCTTGCTGCTTTGCTTGCCAATTAAATGGATGCCCAGCTCAGAGCAGCCAGGACGAGGGCACACACGCCCTGGCAGCTTTCATGGAGCTGCAGGAATGTCTTTATCAGAACTGGGTCGAAGGTGGCGTGCCATCAACAGTGATCAAACATCTCTTGCTGCAGCATGGCCCATTTCCACAGGACATGTTAAGCCCCTACAACCCCAAACTTGCTTCCCCTTCTCTAAACAAGGGGTTTTCTATGAATCAAGGTCAGGATCCTAATTTCCTGGGGAACATGAGTTTATTTCAGTAGCAGGTTTTGTAACAGGTTCAAAAGCTCTCGGGGGTTTAACGTGGTATCCAAATGCAGCACAAACATTCCTATTCCAGATTTAGATGAACGGCTTCACACATACCCCCGCCTTCCCGCAACGCAGGTGCAAATCCTTCCCGCAACTAATTTAAGCCACAGCACCTCTATGAGATAATGTCACAGATCCTGATCTCCCCTCAGATCCACCAAACGAGGTGGAAACCCCCAAGTCAGCTCCCCATCCCCCTGCTCCTGCCTGCCCAGGCATCCAGCAGCAATAACCTCACTGCTCCTCTTCCTCACGCAGTAACTCTGTGCATGAGTGATGCACAAGGGATAAAAAGTGTCTGGGTACATCAGACACAGATGTCACAGCTTGGGCATCAGAGGATGCACAGGAGTTTGATTTTCCAGTTAAACCTGGAGGGATGGTGCTGGGGACAATCGTACGCCCGGGGACCGTACGTACCCATCATGCTGTCTGTCCCGCTGATCGGGGGCGTGTGACTGGAGACCCCGTATGGCGTGGAGGCAGAGGAGAAGCCAGACACAGAGGGGAGTCCGCCGTTAACCTCTCCTGAATGAAGCTGGTAGTTCTGGCAGAGAGGGGGAGAGGGGTGAGAGGTGCCCTCGAAAGGCTGCCGGGCTTTGGTATCCCGGCCAGGACCCAGGCCCGCACTTTGGCAGCTGCCCCAAGCTATGGGGCGAGGTGACACCGTCACCGGCCGGCCGAGCAGAGCCCCCCAGCCCACCCGTGGGGCAGTGTGGGGACATGTTACCATGCGTTCGTGCTGATGTAAACTGTTGAAGCCGCTGGACTGCGGGAGTGGAGAGGAGGAGCTGCCCAGCATGGCACCGTAACTCGACTGGCTCATGGCACCTGGTGAACTCCACAGGTCTGGTGAGTTATGGAGCCCATCTGAAAGGAAAACCAGAGCTGAGCTGGGACAGAGGTGCTGGTGTGCATCCCACAGCCCATGCAGGGACAAGTCACCTAGGCTGAGGGGCTGCGTCTGTCCCCATCGCATCCTGCTTACGCCAAGGATCTGAGCAAATCAGAGCCACTGCACAGAATCAGACTGGTTTGGGTTGGAAGGGGCCTTAAA
>NW_010295102.1:21804-23438 GCF_000700745.2 Antrostomus carolinensis
GGCCCGAGAACACTCCCAGGGAGGACCAGCCACAGCTTCTCTGGCCAACCTGGGACACTGTCTCACCACCCTCACAGACAAAAATTTCTTCCTCACATCTCATCTCCATCTCCCCTCTGCCACTTTCAAGCCCTTTTGGGGCTGCTTCACGTCTCCTGTGCTCCTCCCCCAAGCTCCCTCCATCTCACATGCTGTGCAATTCATCCCGTCACCCATAATGGGCCAGGGAGCCCGGCTCTGGCTGGTTTGCAGGACGCCAGAGTTGTTAATAACTCACCTGCCATATAAAAGGCTCCGGGATACACAGTGCTGGGAGGTTTCGAGGGAGTATATCCAGCTGGATCCCTGCTGTAGTCATCACCTGAGTTGGATGGATACACCTGTGGGGCAGGAAAGGCGTTGAAGAGAAGTGCTTGGCCACCCCACGGCCTCACATCCTCCCCACGCATCACGCCACCCCACACAGCTTTGCTTTTATCCATTGTAGCAGACGACAGTCCCACAGCAAAGCCCGGGGGGACACTGAGGCAGCTCAGCTGAAGCCACAGCGGTGGCACCGAACAGCGTGGCCCTGCCAGGGAGTGGCACAGGGGATGGGGTCACCACGCAGAGACATCCCATCTGCCTTCCCGTAACAGCGCGGATCCCCGCAGCCCCCTCGTGAGGAAGACGCCGGCACCAGCAGAAGTTTCATCTCTCTGCTCTAGTTCCTTTTTCTGCGGTTATAATTTTTTATGGGTAACCACAACAGCAATCACTCCTGCGTGCCAACCCCGCACCCCGGGGCGCAGGCTGGTGACAGGGACCAGCGAGGCTTCGGGCTGGCGGGAGCATCCGCTCTGGAGAATGGCCCCTGCTCAAACCCTTCATGGAAATGAGCCTGTCCTGCTCGAGGGGAAACTGAGGCACAGGGGAAGCGTAAAGCTGAGGGCTGAGCAGTCCCTCAACAGGGATGTCACGCAGGAGGGAATGGCTCTCAGCATTCAGCCAGATTTCTGCAGCACCGTTCAGCTACATCATTTAACAGCATTTTAACCAAAAGAAAAGTTGGGTTTTTTTTTTTCTTCTAAATTAACCAAACCCATCCTAGAAAAACCTTCCAGAAAATCACCTTGTGCCAGTGCAAAAACATACACTTTTTTTTTTTTTAAACAAAACAGAAATTCAACACGCAAAGAAACTGAAATGCCACTCAAAATTACATGAGAACCTTTGTTCCAGCCTATTTTCAACCCCATTGATTCATTCTGAAACCGCTAATGATTTTTTTTTTTAAATACACACGAAAGCAGAGGCGAGTGCAGGGCTGGCCGGGCACGCTCGGCAGCTCTGCCTGGAAGACACAGCTCTCTTTGGAAAGGAAACCTGCCCTGAGTTTCTCTTTCCCCACACCCAGCCAGCTCCTTCCGACTCCTTGTCCTCACTCAGCAAGATGGGGCAAAATTTTTTTCTATTTCTGTAACTGGCCAGAACACTGTGAATTTCTTCTTTTGTTTGGGGAGGGGGTAATAGAAAATAGGAGTCTCTTTGTAAAAAAAAATAAAAAATAAAGCTCTGAAAAGCACCAGCAATTGCACTTAAATATATTGATTTATTTTCTCCTGGCAGCCCAGGTTCCTGCTTCTTGGAGCAGC
>NW_010295102.1:23464-23750 GCF_000700745.2 Antrostomus carolinensis
CAGGGCCCCAGGGGCAGCCTTGACCCCTCAACACTCTTGGTCAGGGGATGGCTGGACCCTGCGGGGTGATGGGGAGCCAAAAGCAACTCGTGGGCATCAGTGCTACCAACTGAGACTGGGGAAACTTGTAAAATAAATTTAAAAAAAAAGAAAAAAGAAGAAATAAAAATGAAATAGAGAGGGGGGGAGGGAAAAACCTGACAGACACGGGCAGCTGCCCTTCATCCCTTGCTCAGGAAAGAAAACTCAGGGCGTTTCGCCTTTGTGAAGCATCGCAGGATGGCGT
>NW_010295102.1:23853-41024 GCF_000700745.2 Antrostomus carolinensis
ACTTTTCCTATAATTTGATTAAATAGCGGGAGCTGGGACAGGGAATCGAATGAAGCACGTCTAATAGCCCCGCGCCATCTGCCAGGGGCTGGCACCTGGCCAGCGCGCGAGGCTGGGCGGCCGCGGGCCGGGGGGGCCGCAGCGAGCTTCAACATCCATTTAATAAATCCAAAGCGAAAAGAAAAAGAATAAAATAGCAGGGATGAGCGGCCCGGGGTTGCAAAGCAGGAGGGAGTTCGCCTTGCTGTGTATCTGCTCAGCCCCACCATCCCCGAGCCCCCCCATCTCCTGTTGGGATGCTGGGGGGGGCCACGATTCACCGCCCCTCTAAATCTTTCATTTCACTGCTCAGCGCAGGGGAGGTTGTGAAAAACCAACTCTGCTTTTCCCCGCGTTGGCCGAGCGAGGAGCATCCCAGCCCCGTCGCGCGTGGGGGAAGCGGCCGAGCCAGCGGCCGCCGGCCAAGCGCCGCAGGAAACAGTAAATCAGCGCCAGGTCTCAGCTCCCCAACCCGCGGCCCCAAACCCTCGCGCCGGCGGCGGCCTCGGGGACCTCCAGGTGAGGTCATTTCCTCCGGTTAAAATTGCCAGCGCGGCGAGAGAGCTGCATGAAAAGCCCCAGCGCTGGGATTCGCAGGGTTTTGTGGTGTTGGGTTGGTTTTGCTGTTTTTTGGGGTTTTTTTTTTTAATTCTCCTCCCTGTTTTTCTTGCTGAAATGCATGAACTGGGGTGGGACTTCAGGCAGACTCAAGCTAAACAGAGCAGTGACCAGACTGTGAATTCGTGGGCTGAAACAGCTCCCAGCCACCCCACTCTCTGCAGCAACTAAATCCTTCAGGAACCGACCTGCACAAAATCCCTCTCTGCCTTCCTCCCTCTCTGCCTTCCTCCGGCAAAGCCGGTTGACGTGCGGCAAGAGCTCGGGGGCCTCATCCAGCCCCAGGTGCTGTGCCTGGACATGCCAGCCCACAGAGGAACACAGCCACGAGCACTAATCCTGCTTCCAGCCCCACATTACAGGGGCTCTGTACCCCAGGGGCAGCCCCAGAGTGTGCCACTGCCCTAGCTCAGCACCTATTTCACAAGAATTTACCCCAAAGGGCTGCGGGGCACAAGCACAGGTACCTCTGCACCCTCTGTGGTCACCCCTGCCAGGCATCACCCTTCTCACCCCTCTTCAACCATCTCACGCTGCCAGCGTCTCTTGGTGCCTTCAGCAGAATCACTCCCCTTTCAGCCACCTCAACTATTCAGCCACTGACCCCTCCGAGTTTTCAAAGCAGCTTGGGAATTACAGATTAAAGCACTTTATTTTAATAAGATGCTGATTAACCTATTTATTTTGCACGGGGTCCAGTGATAACAGGAGGCGGGATCCTGCGCAGGCAAGTCAGACAAGAAAGAGCCTTTGATCTGCTGCCTTTGAGGCCGGTGACTCCTTTTGCTCCACGCTTCTCTCGCCACCTCGATGCCGACTGCTCTTCCCAGGTGTGGAAATTCAAAAACAAAATGAGAAGCCAGAGGTCACGGCAAAGAGAGGGCAGCGGAAACGTGTGTTAATGTGCACTGGCAGCCCAGAAAGCCAACAGCACCTCAGGCTGCACCCAGAGCAGCGTGGGCAGCAGGTCCAGGGAGGGGATTCTGCCCCTCTGCTCTGCTCTCCTGAGACCCCACCTGCAGTGCTGCCTCCAGTGCTGGGGCCACCAACAGCACAAGGACATGGAGCTACTAGAGCCAGTGCAGAGGAGGCCACGAGGATGATGCGAGGGCTGGAGCAGCTCTGCTGTGAGGACAGGCTGAGAGAGTTGGGGCTGTCCAGCCTGGAGAAGAGAAGGCTCTGGAGAGACCACATTGCACCTTTCAGTACTTGAAGGGGCCTCTAAGAAAGATGGGGACAGACTTTTCCATAGAGCCTGTAGCAATAGGACAAGGGGTGATGGTTTTAAGTTAAAAGAGGGAGATTTAGACTAGATATAAGGAGGAAATTTTTTACACTGAGGGTGGTGAGACACTGGCCCAGGTTGGCCAGAGAGGTGGTGGAGGCCCCATCCCTGGAAACATTCATGGGTCAGGCTGGACGGGGCTGTGAGGAAGTTGATCTGGTTGAAGATGTCCCTGCTCACTGCCGGGGGTTGGACTAGGTGGCCTTGAAAGGTCCCTTCAACCCAAACCACTCTGTGATTCTATGATAAGAGGCAGCATCACCCGTTCAGCAAAAAACCTGGAGTTTTGTGGTCAAGGGCCAGTCAAGGTGACAGCCAGGGCTCTCTGGGCTGGAAAAGCCGGTGTGCAGGTGTCGGCTCAGACACAGGGAAAGGGCTGTGTTTTGGCAAAGGCCGAGCGGCTCTTCCTGCGGGAATTGGGGCCCTTTAGGGCATCTCCAGCACAACAGGCAGCAAGTCCCGTCAGCTTTGAAATCTGAGGCCAATAAAAGGCCATTTGTCGGGAGCGATGTTTTCCCCACACGTCAAGCGAGGTTTAAAAGCTCCGAATTTCACACAGAAACTCAACGCAGTGACAGGGATTCTGCTCTGAGCAGGTTTTCCCTGTTAAAACACAGACTCTTGGAGCAGCTCAGCACTGTTGACTGGAGATGCTTTCTGCACAATGGGATCTGCAGGGACCCTCCAACACCCTCTGGTCTGCAAACCCAACCCAGCGAGCCCTCGGTGCCTTCCTTTCCTTCCCCCACCCACCACTGCCAGCTTCGGGACCATTTCTGAGGGCAGAGACCAGTCTGGGCTCCAGCTCAACCCCAGTTTGGGCTCCAGCTAAGCCCCAGTCTGGCCTCCAGCTCAGCCCCAGTCTGGGCTCCAGCTCAACCCCATTTAGGGCTCCAGCTCAACTCCAGTCTGGGCTCCAGCTCAACCCCAGTTTGGGCTCCAGCTAAGCCCCAGTCTGGCCTCCAGCTCAGCCCCAGTCTGGGCTCCAGCTCAACCCCATTTAGGGCTCCAGCTCAACTCCAGTCTGGGCTCCAGATCAACCCCAATTTGGGCTCCAGCACAGCCCCAGTCTGGGTTCCAGCTCAACCCCAGTCTGGGTTCCAGCTCAATCCCAGTCTGGCCTCCAGCTCAGCCCCAGTCTGGGCTCCAGCACAGCCCCACTCTGGGTTCCAGCTCAACCCCAGTCTGGGTTCCAGCTCAATCCCAGTCTGGCCTCCAGCTAAGCCCCAGTCTGGGCTCCAGCACAAACCCAGTTTGGGCTCCAGTTCGCCTGCAGGACAGAGCCCACCCGTCCCCCTGCAAGCACGCAAACGCTCCAGCGAGGAATGCAGCCTCGGCTGCTGCACAGCCAGACAGCTCCCATATTCCTGCAGGAACCCTCCAGCCCGCTCCAATTAAGCTTTCCTGGAGATCCCATTACTTCCAGCCACAAAGACATTGTTCAGTTTATTCCCCTGGAACAGCCGCAGGAGCAGGGCTAACGTATCCCTGCAGCCTGCTCGGCTTTCTTATAAAACAGCGCAGGCAGCGCACACACCTGGAGCAGCCCCAGCTGCCCGCCCGCGTTACAGCCGCTCTGGTTTCCCTTCTGGAGTGCAATCTGATCACACTGAATATTACATTTCACACGGGCACTCGTGACACAACGTCAAACAGACAAGAACCAGCAAGGGCAGAGGTGATGGGTCCGGGGTCCAGCCGGGGAAGTGTCGCACGGGGAGCATCGCGGCTCCTCCTCTCCGATTAGTGCCCCAGCGCTGCAGGCTCACAGCGCTGCCCCATTTCTCCCACATAGGAAGCTGTAGCTGGAAAACCCTTCCCCATCCTGTTAAAATCCAAGCCCTCGATGTTTGGGGTGGCTGGACCCATAGGGCCAGCAGCTCTCGCAGCAAAGGGAGCAGGGATGCTCAGGGGATGGAGGAACAGGGAGGGGATACCTGCAGGGAAAACATTCCTGACACTTACCGAGGAGGGGAGTCCAGGAGGCACCTTCCGAACCTTTTTGGGCTGTCCATCTGGTTTAAAGAAAAGAAGAGAGGATCTAATTTTTGAAGGGGATTAGCAGGAGAGAAAACAACAACCTATAAGTCTCCAAGGATGGAAGATGCAGGTACAAACAGGGCTGAGATCTCAAATGTCCCGTAGTTGAGGAAGGATCAATAGAGAGAACGTCAGAGGATGAACCTCTCCTCCTCGTCTCACCTGTACCCTCGAGGGCAGGTTTCACCCACCAACAGAGTTCACAGGGGAGTCTCTCCCAAACCAGTGTGGTAAGAGGTGCTCACCCTGCAGAGAAGGGCTGCTCTTGCTCTTTGGAAGAGATTGAACCCACAAATAACCTCTCATTGGGGTTTTTTTTTCGGAAACAATTTAATTCGAAGCGGGTTTGTGTTGAGAGGATGCAGAAAGAACAAATGCAGGGATGGGGTTGTATTTTCATTTGTTCCTTTTACAATAATATACTTATTATATATCCTATATATATATATATATACACACATATACAGTGATATACTGAAGGGAAAGCAGGAAGGCAGGGATGGTGCTCGCCCCAGACTGGTCCCCCCCAGTCCACCTCACCAGGTCCAGCTCTGAGGGGAGAGGACACAGTGTCCTAGGGGAAAGGTGACAATTCAGGGAGGTGATGAGGGAAACATCTCAAGAAGTGGCTCAAGGGGAAGCAGTGCTTAAAAAATTGAGGGGTTTTTGGGTTTTTTTCAGTTCATAATTAAGGAAAGCCCCAGCTGGGGGGTGCAGGATGCTAACACAACAAGTCTGCCAAGCAAGGGACACTGCTGGGTTGTAGCTCAGAAATTCATCCCACACAATGACTTGATGCAAAAGAATCATCTTCCAGGCTGACAATGCAAACCAGCAACGTTTTAAAGCAGCAATATCAAAGTGGATGCCTTTTTCTGAAAAGCACTGGAAAGAAGACATGTAACACTGGGTCACTTCTGGTTTCGTTTGTTGGGGAAAGCCTAAAATAGCAGCAAGAAAGTGACCTTGGAGGGTGTGTGGGGGAACTATGACAAGAAACACAAGTTCTGGAGAACCGGGGCTTGTCTTCACTCGAAAGTTAAATTCACACCTGACCTTGGGCTTTGTTAAAAGCAAAA
This sequence comes from Antrostomus carolinensis, assembly GCF_000700745.2. Classification (NCBI taxonomy): domain Eukaryota; kingdom Metazoa; phylum Chordata; class Aves; order Caprimulgiformes; family Caprimulgidae; genus Antrostomus; species Antrostomus carolinensis. Next base: position 28,915 of record NW_010295102.1, read on the forward strand.
TGGCTTATTCCCAGGGAGATCCAGACACTCCTGCTCTGGAACATGGCAGCAGGCAGGGAGAGGTCCTGGAGCAAACACTGTCTGTGTCCCAGGACACAGCCCCCATGCCCAGGCAAGCGCCTGGACCTCACACCACTTCTCAATGACTTGTTCCTGGCAGTCCCGTTTGCTTGCAGCAGGACAGGGGCTCCAAGGAGGGCCAGCAGCCATAAAAACAGCCTCAAAGGTGGTTCAAGGTTTTCCAGGAATGACTACGGATGTACAGTGTGGCCGGAAGCATTTTTAGAGAACCTCAAGTCATTTGCTGCTTTCACCTTTATCTGATGTTTTCCAGAAAGAAGGAAATTCTACAGCAGACTCAACCCAAATTCTCTTTTTTTTTAAAAAAAAAATATATATTTCCCTCCTCCCTAAAAAAGCAAATGCAGCCCTGTGTGTACACACGGCAGCACCAGTGCTTTCATTCCCAAAGGATGATCCCACGCAGCCGCCCGCCCAGTCGGCAGCGCCCGCGGTTGCCTGACCAAGCTGCAGGACAAACCAGAGCGGTGGCACCCGAGGGTGACACCAAGTGACTTACCTATGTTGCTCTCAGCACCTCTCCTGCGAGGATTGTTGGGGTAAGAAAAATACTGGGACCCTCCTTTCACCCCGGTGGGGGAAAGTGTGCTCGGACTTGCGATTCCCATTTCACTGGGCAGGAAACCAGTCTGCAAACAAGGAGACAGAAAAGCCCTTCCATGTAATTACGCTGGGAAACCACCGTGCTTGCTGGGAGAGAACAGAGCTGCCTTGAGCTGCACAAATTCAGCCAAGGGAAAAAAAAAAAGAGGAGCCAAAGGTCAAAAGGAAAAAAACAAATCTGTAGATATGGGGGCAGCTGTGGGGGAATATATGGATGTAAGAAAAGAGGCTTTCAAGCTGTGGTTTCTGGCTGGACCCCAGCAATGAAGCTCTCTACCAACCCAGGATGCAAACTAGCAGGTGCCATTACGGGGGAGCAGCGTGGTCCCATGCTCACTTCACTTCCCACGAGGGCAGAATGAGACCCTGGTGACAGTTTTATCAGCCCAAGATGCTGAAGGCAAAGAGGAGGTGATGGTACAGAATCAGAATCTCAGAATCACCTCGACTGGAAAAGCCCTTGAAGCTCATGGAGTCCCATCATGAACCCAACACTGACAAGTCCCCGACTAACCCATGTCCCTCAGCACTGTGTCTACACGACTCTTCAATCCCTCCAGGGATGGGGACTCCACCACTGCCCTGGGCAACCCCTTCCAATGCCTCAGAACCCTTTCAGCAAAGAAATTCTTCCTCACATCCAATATTGCAGAGCGCTCCCCACCTGCCTCGCCAGCCTACCCACAGAGCCAAGGGGGGAGAAGCATCTGCAGGGGCCAACGAGCTCTGCCCACGCAGGGCAAACTGACCGAGTCAGGACAAAACCCTTCCCTCACCACCTCCCAGGTTTTACAGCCAGGGATGACAGTTTCTGATGTGATCAGTGCTTTGGTGCCGGGGAGGACACACACTCGATGGGCACAGCATGTCTGCCCATCCTCAAAACACATCCAACCCAACAGCCTCATGCTGCCCCTCGCCCGGTGATGCCGTCAGGGACCTGGGCAGCGCAGAGGACAGACACAGTGCTCACCCCACAGCAAAGCCCCCAGCCTCCCACGTCTCTCCCACTGCAAAAGACAGGAGAGGACATGCAGCCAGTGGCCCATCTCATCTGACTGTGCCTCTTCCAGTCTCTCCACCAGCCGTAAAACCCAGCCCCGGCTGCCAGCACTGACGGTTTCTCTCCCATCCCCAGCACCGCGCAGCCGGACCCATTGTGGACGATGCAACAGAGCTGCAGTGTCTCTGCTGGGGGTGGTTTTCTCTCGTATTTTATCAGGGAAAAGTCAAATCTCTCTTTTCTAAAAAGAGGAAACTCCTCCCTCGTGTTTATCCCCGCTGACCTTGGGCACTCTGGGAAGCAGCGCGGAGTCGGCAGGAGCCAGAGCCCAGGGATGGAGCCTTTGCTCCAGGAGCACGCCCAGCATTGCCCCTTTCACCTCGGGAGAAAGTTAAATGTATTTATGTGGAATTTAAGAGGGCTGGCAAAGGGCCTTTAAGTAACAAAAGCTTGTCTCTGACCCATCTTCCGAGGGCAACACGTTGAAATAAAGGAGGATTTCAGGCTTTTCAGAAACTGGAAAGAAAACCCCACTGCTTTAAAACTCCCATCTCCTCCAGAAAGGGGTCAGAAAGGGGTCGGGGAGTGAAAGAGGAGCTCATGTATTCACAGCTGGTGAAATTCCTGCAATCTGTTCCACCGGTCATATTACCTTCACACTGAAAACGCTACGCACCATGGAGCAGCGTGGCCAAGAAAAGTGTGTGGCACAGCACCTCAGAGGAGATCCCGGAGGAGATCCAGGAGAAGATCCCAGAGGAGATCTCAGAGGAGATCCCAGAGAAGACCCTGGAGGAGACCCCAGAGGAGATCTCAGAGGAGATCCCAGAGAAGACCCTGGAGAAGACCCCTGAAGACTGGGTCACTGCTGCCTGGCTCCTCGAGCAGATACGTCCAGAGAATCACTGAGATTTTAAGGCAATTTCCCAAAGAAAGGGATTTTCTTCCCCTTCCCTCTCCCTGGGGACACCTCCAGAGATGGTTAAGGGTCAAATGAGGAGGGAGTCGCAGCTCTGCCCCAGAGGAGGGCATTTTGGGGGGGAACGTGCTCCCCATCCAGGGCATCTGCCACTGGACAATTTTCCAGCACTTTTCAAAAAGGAAAAAAACAGGTCAATCCCCCCACACCCCCCAAAAAAAACCTGGAGCCAGAAGCAACAACTGTTCTGGGGGCCGCAGCGAGCGTGCAGACGGCCCCGCTCGCCTCCCGCCGCCCCGCACAAGAGGGGTTTTGTCTCCCCTCCACATCAAACGGGCTCCATCTCCCGCTCTGCCACCCGATCCGGACCCGCGCGCCCGCGCCAGGGCCTCTCCCAGCCCGCGGCACCATTTGCCCACCCCATTTCTGTTACCTTATATCTCCCCCTCCTCCATGAAACTCCAGCAAAACCGTAACATTAAAAAGCGAGGCTTGGCATCTGTCCCGTTTTTATTTTAGCAGCTTCAGTGGTAAATTAAATCCACTCTGGCACAGACAGCCAGCACAGCTGTTTCAGCAAAGGAAACATCCTCAGTTCAGAGAAAAGGAAATTATGACAAATTTGTGTAAAATTAAAACATGTAATATGTGTGTGTGTGTGTGTGTATGTACATGTATAAAATAAAAAGCTGTCCAGCCAAAAGCTGCTCCCTTGAATAAAATGGTGGGACTGTTTCCTCGAGCCACACTCGGGCACTGATGGGGCAGTTGCAGCAACACATCAAAGCGAAGGTGCTCGCTCCTTCCCGAAAAACTATTTCTGGATGCCAGTGGCAGCAGGATGGATTATCTCAGGGCTGGTCGACTGCGTTCCTGGGCTTTGATTTACGCCTGTGGTATTCCCCATGGGAAGTAAATTTTTCCCCACAGCACAGCCCTGGTCCTCCCACTGGGGTTCACCTGGGGTGACCCAACAGGGCAGGGTTGTCACTGCAAGAGGCAGCTCTCCCATGCTGTGTCCCCTCCTGATTGTGGAGATCAGCATCTGCTGCAGGTCCTCCATCGACAGAACCACCATAAAACCAAAACAGCACCCGATATCCACCAAAACGATGTTATAACAGCACAGAAACCATCTTACAGACTCTCCCCCCCTTAACTGGTGAGCAGGGGGACACGGGGGTGCTGGCCAGGGTACAAGGGGACACTGGCCGGGGAGGGAGATGGCTGGTCACGTAGCACTGGGTGCGGTGCTTGGAGGCAAAGTGAGAGCCTGAGGCAAAGCAGCCGGAGGGAGAAGGTGCCTCCCAGAGCTCTGCTCCTCTGCCCACGGCCAGGTCACAGGGAAAGGGGCTGCTCGGATTTACCACCCGGTCACAGGGAAAGGGGCTGCTCGGATTTGACTCACTGAAAAGCCCACCAAGGGCAGTGTTGGCTTGGTGACATCTGAATAAATACAAATCAGCTAGAAACAGGATTAATAATAATAAAGTGAGCAAGGCTGAAAAGGTTTTGAAAAGAACTGAGAAGCTGCTACAACTCCATTTCCTAAACTCTAACAACTCTTCTGAGACAGCAACGCACGCCCGTATAAACCACTGACAATGACCAGAGGTTTCTGAGCAGAGCAGAGGCTTTCCAGAACCTCATGCACAGAAGTGAGACACAAGCCACCAGGTTACTTTTCATTCCCAGGTTCTCCCTCCCAGCCAGTAAAGGAAGCAAAAAAAATCTCAACGCATTTTATTGTTACCTGGTTTAGTCCTGGCATCCCCGTGTCTCTTCCGAACGTGGAGTACGAGGCTCTTTCACTGCTCTTCCCTACAGCGGAGAAAAGACAAGACAAGGTTTTGTGTAAGAGGGAAGGGGAGGTTTTGCACACACCCGCCCTCCCGGGGCATCCCGCCGAGGTGCGAAGCCCGCTCTCGTCACGCAGCTTCCTCCGCCCGTCTGCAGAGGTAACTGCCTCCCTTAAGAGTGTGTTGCTAAAACAGGAACTCTTTCAAGTTCATGGACAGCAGAGCTCGACTGCTCCATAAACAGCAAAACCCCAACACTGCCATGATGCAGGGAAGTGCTTGTGGCCATGGAAACTGGCAGGGTCGGACCAGAGGGGAAAGCAAAAAAAAAAAAAAATCCCTTCAGACATACTCAAAAAAGCCAGTTGAATTTGGCAGAGGCAGTGAGAGAGCAAACCAAAGCCAGGCAGGAGTGACCAGACTCCGTGGGCGCTTTCCATACAACAGGAAATACAATTCCAGCGCGCACTGAGCAGCGGCGTGTGGAGCTGAGCTCCCGCTCCGTACGGCGCAGGGTTCACCTTCTACCCTTCTCCTCCTGGTGGAGATTCAACTTTCCAAAAAACCCATCCAGATCTAAAGAACAGACATTCAACAGAAAAGCATTTCTCCTTCCTTTCCAGGCCCACTCCGTTAGGTCTCACCAGGCAGGCTCCTCCCGGACTGTGGGGCTCCTCACAGCCGGAGCATCCCTGCTGACCAGGATGCAGCCCCGTGCGAGCCGAGCCCACGTGTCCCCGTGCTGCTGAGTGAACTTTAGCACCCAGCAATGGCTTTTATCAAACACACTCAACCTCACCCTGCCCACATGCTGCTGAAAATAGTGTTTTTAACAGGGGAAAGAAAAAAACCCAACACACGTGGTGAAATGTTTCCATTCTGCAACGTCCTTGTAGTCTCTTCCCCCTCGGTCACTGCCCCGGAGCACAACGTGATCCCAGGCAAGCAGCACCCATGGGTGCCAGGGGAGCGTCACAGCCCCAGGGAAGGACACCAAGGCCAGGGGGAAAGGGAATAGCCCTATACTGCCTGGGGCAGCCAGAAGAAGCACAACAGTTGTCTTTGGGGTTTCCCCCTGGACTCAAAGCAAAATTAGACATCTTTCTAGTGGGGAACAGGCACTTTTTCACAGAATCCCAGACTGGTTTGGGTTGGGAGGGACCTTAGAGCTCATCCAGTCCCAACCCCCCTGCCAGCAGCAGGGACACCTTCCACTAGACCAGGTTGCTCAAAGCCTCATCCAACCTGGCCGAGAACACTTCCAGGGAGGAGCAGCCACAGCTTCTCTGGCCAACCTGGGACACTGTCTCACCACCCTCACAGACAACAATTTTTTCATTAAAAAAAAGAAAAACTGGACTGAAAGTACATGAGGAATTTTTCCCTGCTGTTAATTACAGTCTGTCAATGGTGTCACCAGGGAAAAGGGGGAGGGAAGGGGAAATGGGAGATGATGATCAAAAAGGTTTTGAACTCCGGGCAGGACAGCCCCGCTCCGGCAGCTGCCCCACGCCAGCACAGGGACCTCGGCCCCTGATGTGGCCAGGCAGTGTCGGGCTCTGCCTGCCCCCTCCTCCTGCAAAAGCCCTTCCCCAAAAAGGGGAGATTGCATCCTGCCTCCGGTCTGGCTTAGTCAGCAAAATTGGGAGGGGGAGGATTTTGCCAATCTGCTTAACGTAAAGCCAGCCCCGAAGCCTGCTAAGATGCAGGTTAATGCACTGGGGTGACGGTTGGGCTGGCAGACAGCTCCACACACGGTTAAAAGAGGTTTTGGGGAGCCAATGAAGGGGAAAGGAGGGCAAACTTCCCTGACACAGAACCCCCTGGGGCAGAGAGATGGGACAGAGATGGAAGAGAGAGATGGAAGAGATGGAAGAGAGAGAGAGGAAGGGAGAGAGGGGAGGGGAGAGAGATGGAAGAGAGAGATGGGAGAGGGAGATGGGAGAGGGAGATGGGAGAGAGATGGAAGAGAGAGATGGGAGAGGGAGATGGGAGAGGGAGATGGGAGAGGAGAGAGAGATGGAAGAGAAAGACGGGAGAGAGATGGGAGGGAGGTGGGAGAGACATGGGAGGCTGCTCAGTTTTGCAGCCTTAGCATGAGGACCTTGAGCTCAATCCAAAATTTCAGAGTGGGTTTCCCCATTACAACCCCAAGACCCCCTGTGTCCCAACGGTGCCAGGGGTCACAGTGCGACACGCCAGCATCCCACCGCCCTTCGCCTTCAGCGACAGCTGGACATGCTGGGAGCTGCTGCCCATTCGTTTCAGAGGCTTAAACATTAAGTAAACAAAGGTCAAAATGTCAGAGGACGGATCTCCTAAATGACCTAATTTTTAAAAGAGCTTAACAGCTCCGGCAGCGCCAGCAATGTCACACAAATAACTCCAGAGGTTGTGGCATTGGGCGGATGGCGACTCCTCCTAAACCAGAGGAAAGCCAGGGTCATGCCACGCTGGTTTATCTGGTCAGCAACAGCCAGGCCTCCTGTCTGATAACGTCCTGCAGCTTGAGCGGGGAAGCATCGAGCCAAACGCCTCTGCCAACACCAGATAACCACGGAGGCTGAACTGCTCCCGGGGCTCTCGGCACACGCGCGCCGGAAGATGAAGGACTGGAACCCAGCACCAACTCTGCACCGTATTGCTCCAAACCCAGCTGCCTTCACCTGATGGTTGGATTTCCATGGAAGTGTGGCTGGGACCAGCAATCTGCTGCACGCTTGGTGGGATGAGGGAAATGGGGTAAGTGAGGGCAGCGCTGTGGCCAACATCAGCTCCTGTGCCCTTCTTCATCATCATCATCATATAAAAAGGGAAAAAAGCACCAAAACCTCAACAGTAAGAAATTTTACATTCAATTGTCTAGGAAAACAAGGTAGAAGGTAGAACAGCAAACTTTTCTGGATTGGAATGTAACTAATCTATTGAAATAAAAAAGTCCACAAGTTGGGCAAGAAAAAGCTGAGCTTCCCAGCAGAAGGTGGGAAGCTCACATGGCAAACCTGGCTGTGCTGGGACTTGTCCCAGTCACCCCTTTGCAGCCACAGCCCAGAGGCACCAACCAGAAAAGGCAATGAAACCCCAGAACCACGGCAAGGACCGGGATGGAGGCAGGTCTTGGCAGAAAATGCCAGGAATCTCCCCAAACACCATTTTGCTCCCAACTGAACTACTGAAATCCTGCAGAGGTGTGATAAGGGATCCCAGGATCATGGAATACCCAGTTGGGAGGGACCTCAAGGATCATCTGGTCCAACCTTTCTTGGGAAAAGCATGATCTAGAAAATATGACCCAGCACCATGTCCACTGAATCTTAAAATCATCCAACGCTGGGGAATCCACCACTTCCCTGGGGAGATTATCCCACTGGCTGACTGTTCTCATTGTGAAAAATTTTCCTCTTGAAAAAGGATCTTGGGGATGGGAATAACCAGGAGATACTGGGAATAAATCCCTTGAATGGGAAAGAGGTTTGCCCTATCTGTTGGATTCACCTCTGCAAATTCAGCACGCGATGGGGAAGCGGGGCGGGGGGCACCCCGAGCACGGCGCATCCAGAAACTGCCTGGGAGCGTTGAGGATTTCCAGCTCTCCACAGCATGGCTTCGCCACGAGTCCCAGCATCCCCCTCCTGCCTTTTCCACCCCCGCCAGCTCCTTCCCCAGCCCCTCGCAGCCTTCAGCTCTGCTTAATAAGCAATTTCCCAACCTCTCTCCTCTCCCCAGCATGTTCTTTCTTGCAGGATCCGGCTGTGCCGGGCTCAAAGCCTCCCCAGGTCTGTCCTCACCCAGGGCTTTTGCAGAGAAACCCCCGCACCCCGTTCGTGATCTCTCCTCCCAAAGGCAGATTTGCTCCTGGGCTCAGAGACAAGGAGGCAGAATAAAAACTCCTCTTTCCCGAGGTTGCCACCAGTTCTGGCAGTGGCAGGGTTTGGCCTCGACACCCGGGACCATGGCAGCATCTCACCTCCATGCTTTTAAATAAACTTGTGGTTTTTCCATTTCTCTCCTCAAAACAAGCCTGGCTCACAAATGTGTAAAAATAAGCCAAGAAAAAGATGATTCAACGCTGCCTCAGGGTTTTGCCAGCGCTCGCCGGGAGGAAGGCAGGTGCTTTGCCGAGGCGCAGCGCCCACGGGGAGTTCACACCAGTGTCCCCCATCATCCCATTCCCACCCACCGAAATAGAGCCCCAGTGCAGCCCCTGGCACCCACGGCACAGCCACCCACCACGCGCCTCCCCCCAGCCCCGCACCAGTAATTCCATTAGTGTCACAGCCTGGGGAAAACGGGGAGGAAAAATACAGTTGGGGATTAAAAGGGGGGAGGAAAAAAAAAAAGTTAAAAAACCAGGAGCATCGACAAACTCTATCCATGGGCAGATTAAAACCATTGTCCAGGAAGAACCCAATCCACAACAGCTCACAATACACACAAGATTAGAAACGCTCCTCTGAAAAGAAGCTAATTACTAGAAATAATTACTAGAAAGAAATCTGTTCCAGCTTATCAGTTTCCTCGCTGTTTAAGCAATCCCCCCCTGCCTGCCCCCACTGAAGATGAGTGGTAAAAGAGTGGCAGATCTTAAAGATTGGTGATTTAAAATAAATAAATAAATAAAAAGCTCTCCTTACCCTCTGGGACAAGCTGGTTTGTCACCGTGCTGTGTCCTGGCAACACCCCGAGCAGCCAGGGATGGTCCCTGTCACCTGTCCCCACCTGAGGCTGGGATGCTCAGACCTCGCCAGGACGTCCCCGTCCTTCGGAGAGCAGCACCAAGGGCTCAAAGATTGAAAACTTGGAGGAGGGAGTGACAGAGCTTGCAGGTATTGCTACTGCACCCTGCTAATCGGGTTCCCCGACCCCCCCTGGCAGCCTGGGGTGATTTTTCTGTACTCATGGTGTTTCCACTCAGGAACTTTTTTTTTTTTTTTAAATTTAGCTTCTCCTGCCCAGTGCCAACACAGGCCAGAGCTCCCTGCCCAGTTAATCATGCAGACAGCTCTTGTTGTCCCCATCACCTTGTGGAGCTGAAGCTGTGGCAAGAGAGGGAACTTGGGCTTTGGAAAGCATCCAATTGAAGATCATCTTCATGCCATCCCCTTCAAAAAGGGCATGAGTGGTGTCACCCACAGCTCGCGGGGAGCCCTGAGGGCAGGGGACAGCCAGCTCTGGGAGAAGCACCCGCAGGTCCCGCTGGCAGTGCAGCCCCTCTCCTGCTCTGTGCCCAAGGTGCCTCCCACAGCCACGTTTCCATCGTGCTGGATGCTTTACATTCATCTAAAGAAGATCCACAAGCCCCCAGTCCCACATCTGTGTGTCCCAGCTGAACAGTAATCAGGGTTTTTCCTTTCAAAGCATGCCATGTGAATTCAAACTGGTTATGGACCAGGCATGCACCCTGCGATCTGCAGGGCCACCATCCCGAGAGCCCGTTGGACTGGGGCTGCCTGCAGATGAGCAGGCAAGTGACCGTCCCACCAGCCACCAACACCGGTGTGTCCCACTGCCAGACTGCCACCTTCTCGTAGGAAATGACAGGGACACTGTCCTGCTGGGATTAAACCTGTCCAGCACTTTGCACTAGAGCTTTGTGCTCGCCCAGCATGGGCTGCTGAAGCACCTTCTTCCTCCCCAGGTCCACACCTGGGAGGGGGACCCTGGGCAGGGGACGAGGGCACAGGCTGGGGTGATGGCACAAAGACCTGTCTGGACAGGCTGGCAGGAACAAGAGGCACAGCAAGGGATTCAGCCTGGAGGGGTTTCGGGGATGTGCTGGCCGTGCCCTGCTCCCCCCAGACTCAGACCCACTTTTCTTCCCTCCTGGGCCATGGAAATCCCTTCCCGTGGGCACCCCTCTAGTTAAATACCCCTGGAACCAAGCGCTGCATCCACGTGCAATCACTGTTGCTCACCAACCAGACCCACCAGCAGCCAGAGCTTCCCTGGCCAGCCCAGCACAGGCAGCTGCCAGCGCAGGGACATGGCGGGAAGAAATCGGGCTGAACAAGCTCACACATGTCACTGCTCCTTGATCCAAATGGCCGCTACACCCTGCGTGTCCCCAAGCTCTCTCCTCACACCCCTGCTCATGTTAGGTCAGTCTGTGAGTGGAGAAACGGCTGGTGCAGGAAGGGGAGCACCCACTGCACCCCTGCTCCTCCTCCTGCATGTCATGGCCCCAAAATGCCATCGGCTTTCAGGGGCAGGTGGAGTGTCACAGAATCCCAGACTGGTTTGGGTTGGCAGGGACCTTAAAGCTCATCCAGTCCCAACCCCCCTGCCAGCAGCAGGGACACCTTCCACTAGACCAGGTTGCTCAAAGCCTCATCCAACCTGGCCGAGAACACTTCCAGGGAGGAGCAGCCACAGCTTCTCTGGCCAACCTGGGACACTGTCTCACCACCCTCACAGCCAACAATTTCTTCCTCACATCTCATCTCCATCTCCCCTCTGCCAGTTTCAAGCCATCACCCTTTGGTTTATAAACCCTATAACCATTGCCCCCTGTCCACCCTGGAAAGGATGTGACCATTGCTCCAAAGCTCAGGCTGCCAGGAGTTCCCCAGCCCATGCAAGGCTGGTGAGAGTGGAACCTTCTTTCCATTTGCAGGATGGATGTGGAAAATAGAGCCAAAAAAATCAGAGTTTAGCTCCATTTCTCCAACAAGCACTGCTTGGTCAGCAGCATCCCTTCGCTATGGAAGGGTGCTCCCTGTCCCCAGTGTAGAGGATGGCTGGCTTCAGCCTGCCGCTGGACACTGCACTGGCTCAAGAAACACAAGAGTTGGAGGACACAGGTTCCTGGAGGAACCACCACCCCAACCCAGCAGCAGCTGGCAGAGACCAGCACTCAGAGCCCACACCAACGGGGGAAGCCAACATGCAGGTTTTTTTTGTGGGGCCCTTTCAGCTCAGCCTCCCTCTCTAGCTGGCCAAGACCACCATGTGCAACATGGATCATGTTCCCCCTGAAACGTTTCTTCTAGCAGTTTCCAATCCTTGAAGAAACAGAGATTGAGTGGGAAACAGATATAAATTCTGATTTTGGAGAAGGGCTTAGACAATAATCTCATGCACCTCTTCTCCTCCTGGTACCACTGGACATGTCCATCCTAATCTGCTCCTTCCATCTCCTCACATTCTAAAATTCACCAGTTTCACCCAATTGCCCCTTTAGCACGAGCCTGCCCAGCCCGCTGCCCCGGGAGGGGACCTTGTTGGAAACCAGGGACTGGCAGCTGAAGTGACACATCCCCAAAACTCACCTTTCCCTCCCACTGTCCCACTGCTTTTCCACCATCGCATACAAAAGCATTATTTTTTTATTCTGCTCTCCTTTCTTTCCCCTTCCGCTTATGATTTTGCCACTTGAAAAGTTTTCAGAAGCAGCTGAAGAGGAAGAGAAAATCCCACCTGTGGTCTTCCTCGGGTCCATCCTTCTCAGCACATGAGCTCAGAGGCAAAGCAAAACTTATTTATGTATTTTGGAACCTGCTCCAAATCGATATTTTCTACTTTAATTATATTTAATTTTAGGAACAAAATGTGAAGAACCCCCTGCCCCTCCTGGCTGCTCTCTCCTGACCTCCCCAGCTCCTCTTTTGGTGGTGGAGATCCTGGTGTTGCATCTGACTGACCAAGCCAGTGGTCAAGACCTTGTGTCAGCACAAGGAAATGCAGCCCTGGTGGGCACTTGAGCTTT
>NW_010295103.1:0-8223 GCF_000700745.2 Antrostomus carolinensis
GGGGGTTTTGTTGGTAGTTTTTGGGGGATTTGTTGGTAGTTTTTCTTTTGTTTGTTTGTTTATTTAGCCTTGTTTGGTTTTTTATTTGTTTAGAGTTTGGGGGTTTTTTGTGGTTTTTTTGTTGGTTTGTTTTTTTTTTTTAGAAAACAGACAAAACTTGAAATGCTGAGATTAGAAAGAGCCTTGGGGTGGAAGGGATTTGGGCAGAGCTTGGGCAAGCAGCTGGTACAGCAGTACCTGCTCTGGAAGTGATCAGTTACAGGTTGTGCTCATGCTGTCCTGACACAGCCGGGTGTCCCCAATCACTGAGGCACTGGGGAAGGATGGCAATTTGCAGCTAAATAAGTCATTTTAGGAGTAAAATACTATTTTTTTTTTTTTTTAGTGACAATAACATGATGATTTATTAGAATTAGGTGGATCAACATTCATTGGAAAAAAGGAAACATCGCAGTTACTTAATCCTAAAATCTGTCCCCAGTGTGAAATTTGGTTATGTGTCTGTAATCGTATGTGGAAGGTGGCATTTCTTGATGGATAATGGTGGGAATGTACCTAACCTGGTTTCTATCAGGCTCTGTGAGTTTCTAAAAGTGTGTTGTCTCAGCCTCTGCTAGTTTGGATCCCCCATGCTGCTGCATCTGTTTTGCAGGCTGAGGAACACTAGATTCACAGCATCCTCCCTGCTTCAGCATGTGCCCAAGTGGCATGTTGTTGATATTGCTGCTAATAGAATCATAGAATGGTTTAGGTTGGAAGGGACCTTAAAGATCATCCAGTCCCAACCCCCCTGCCAGCAGCAGGGACACCTTCCACTAGACCAGGTTGCTCAAAGCCTCATCCAACCTGGCCTTCAACACTTCCAGGGAGGAGCAGCCACAGCTTCTCTGGCCAACCTGTTCCAGTGTCTCACCACCCTCACAGTGAAGAACTTCTTCCTAATATCTCATCTAAACCTCCCCTCTTTCAGCTTAAACCCATTTCCCCTTGTTTTGTCATTAGTTGCCCAACACAGTATAACATAAAGTTTTGGAAAGTCCTTGTAGGATAGTGAGAGGGAGTATTTTATCCTTGTTTTTTTGTGGTAGAGGTTTTCAGGCCTGAGGTCTGGATGGCTCCATCTCCTTTGTTCGTAGAGCTGTGGTACCACCAACCGCACAGTTGGGAGGAATGTCTTTTTTTGCCCAGTTCCTGACTTGATCTCCATCTGCTGATGTGCAGTGTCTCCAGTGGCTGTTGAGCTCTGCACAGACTGTTTGCTGCTTTGCAGGTGGCCTCACTTCTGAGTACATTGTTGGCTTCATTCCCAGTGCCCAAATGAGAGTCAAAGTTAGGTGTTCCACAGTTAGGCCAACTCATTAGGGGTGGGGTGCCAACCAGATCTCATTGTCATTAGTTGTCCTTGAAGAACTGGTGGTGTGGATGACTGAGGGGGCTTACGTACAGTCTCTGACCCCTGCTAAGATGGCAGCAAAGCTAACCTTGGCTACCCCAGCTGCTGCCAGGCTGGAGCTCAGCCCTTCTGGCTGTGTTAGATAGAGGAAGGACAGTGTGTCCTCTGCACTGCCCTGAGCTAGAAGTCTTGGACACCTGGCCTGGGTGTCCCTCCCTCCTTCTTGCAGTCATTTTGAGGATCCCAGCTGAGGATGTGCTCTCAACCTGTTGGGTAAATCCACCCGTGCTGGACACTGCCATTGTTCCAAGCATCCTCTGTCTGCTTGCTGCTGACTGCTTGCTCGAGATCTCCATGGAGGATATGCTGCTGTGGGTGGTGATATGACAAGGGAGACCCAAGTAATGCTCCTAATTTCCAGTGTCTGGTCTCGGCCAACTTGGCTCTGCTCCATCTGAAAGACAGGCTAAATGAGGATGCTCTGGAGCACAACTTTTAGATCAGTGCTCTGTAGGTAAAGGGTATTAGATTTAGGGTTTCTACTAGGATCTTCCTTTTCTGTCAGTGCCTGTGCATCTTTTAGTCTGTGTTTACACTCTACTTTTTCTGTGTGGCATCAGTGTCTCAGTCCTGCAGTGATTTTTCACAATAGCAATTACAAGTATAGGCCTCTGCTTGGGCCCTCATATGGGCCAGTGTCAGTTTTAATTTTCCACTTGGTTAATGGGATCCAACCTGCTCCCCAGAAATGTCAGCTTCTCTCTCTCTCCATTTTTTTTTTTTACCCTGGTGGTTATTGCTTCTGCCTCCCAACAGGATGAATTCATGCCCTTTTGCTTCAACTCTCTTATCTGGGATGTGAAAATAACTCCTGTGGTGATTAACTCCAGCAAAATGCAAATCAAACAGTTATATATATTAGTCAGATACTAAGATGACAGCTGAGCTGCTTTTTAAAAGAGCATCTGCTATAATTAACTATAAGCTTGAAGAAAATCAACCACTTGCTGAGTTGTGCCCTTGCCCAGCAAGCTTCAGTACAGCCACCAATGCCAGCCCATGGCACCGAAGGCAACAGCTTCTGAAACTGGCTTTGTGTCTCACCATGACACGTTAATTAACGGGGTAGCAAAATGTAGGAGTCACTGATCAACATCTTTTAAAGGAGCCCAGACACAGTCCTGCAGACAAAGCAAAGCACTGGAGGATTTGAAGACACATGTGATGTGATAGTCAAATCAAGTGCGAGGTACCTGGCTGCATTTTGGGTGCTTCTGACATGACTGGCAAAAGAAGAAAAAAGTTAATAAAGAAGAGATTACAAGTTTAGGAAAAAGACAGAATACACCTTGCAAATTATAAGGATTTGGGGAAAGCACTTCTCTCTTATGGATACATGGGTTGATGGGCTTGTGGCCTGCAAGCGTGCAGCTTCTAAAGCTTTATCCTTAGCTTGTTGGGACTGGCTCTTTGGTGACTCTTGGAGAAGGTTTTATTAGGTAATAGTATAGTTGTGTATACTGTAAAATGTACTTTAGCCATGGATACCACAAAAACAGTCCTGGCTCTGATACAGATTTTCTATTGCTGTTTATTTAGGTGTGCAAAGAGATTTTTGAATCTCTCAGCACTGATGATGCTGCCCTAGAGCAAATCGACATGAGGTGATATCTTACTGCTCAGGTAGGACTCGCTTTAAAAGCTGTCTTGCTGCTTAAATCTTCATCTTGCAAAGGCTTTTCACAGCTCTGTTTGTAAGGTAGTAAATTATCTTGATTCACTCTGGTCCACTGCATCCTTGCTCATGGCTCATGTTATTCCTGTCTGGAGCAAATGATTTGATGCTGAAAGGTGATCTGGGATGAGCTGGGGGACAATTTGCACCTTGCTTGGACCGCCTGCAGCTTTTTCACTCCCATCACACTTCTATGTGCTAGAGGTGCTCACTTTATTATAAACACCTCCCTCTCTGTATCTAAAGAGGGATATTGCTCTTGTCTCAAAACATGCTGCCCAGCTTACTGACTTTCACTGTCATCTCTTCCCACAGAAATAAATGTGTTGGCAAAAATAACCCACCTGCATCTATGCTGCTCACTTCACTCTCTGCTTCCTATGTCACATATGGAGATAACAGAGGGACAGCCAATACATTGGGGAAGACTGGCCAAATTATTGAAAGTACAGAGATGCCTGGCAGGTGGCCTGAGGATTTGAAAGTTGCATGCTGCTTTCTAGCCTTCAGCAGAGAGCATTTGGTACCATGTAGCCTGTGGCCATGTCCTTCTGACAGAATGGGTGTGTGCTGAGATGAGGACAGGGAGAAGGTGAAAGGGCTCTGATGGCACTCCTAGCAGTGCCACTTTCCCTGCAGCAGCTGGTTCTCCCCGTACATTCTCTGTCAGAAATGTGTCATTTTCACCAGGACCTGCTTAAGCTCCTGAACCTTTCCTGTTTCTGGTGCAATTAGTGGTGATTGGAGCAGGCTGCCTCCAGATGTTGAATGCTGCTTGCCTGGTAGAAGCTCAGGCCCTCGTGCTGCTGGGCTATGTGTTACCTGAAGGCATATGAGAGCATAGCCTGTCAGAAGGGAAAGGCAGGTTGCAGAGCTGCAATGAGACCCAGTCCAACTCCAATCAGGAGGGATGAGGGTTCTTTCAAAACCCATCTGCCCTCTGACTCCTGGGATGCAGCTGCCCATAAAGCCACAGTCATTCTTATGAGGTTTGTGCAACTTAATATTTAATATCCAGATTTTTTACTTGCTGACAAAACTGTTAATGCCTTAAAAATGGGCACTGCTTTTGAGATGCAGGCTCCCAAAATCAAATTAAAAGGATTGATGTCATCTCCTCTCACGAGGAACACAGAGCAGCCAACAGGCTGTGTGAGATTTTTTTTTTCTTCCTTTCTGTACTATATTGGTGCTTTATGACTTTGTCTAAGATTTATTATATGATACTTCTTTAAGTGTAACCTTTGTTCACCCTGTAGATAGGTGTTTTCTAGACTTGGGGTTTTCTCAACGTACTGGTGGGATTATAGCACTGCAGATGGTTCACAGAGTAATTTATTTAATGATTAATGATTTACTGGGTATCTCTTGTAGCAGAAAGGGTTTTGTCTGATAGAAGTTAAACTCCTGCCTTCTTTCCCACCACTTCTAGCTGGATTTTATTTGGTCAAGACAACTGTAAACTTTTCAAAAACCCCAGAGCATCAGTAAAAGGGAGGTTCTTTGGTTTTGCATTAGATGTGCTGAGATTGTTAGTGCTGTACCTCTTTTTGTTAGTGACTTCACAGCCCAATTTGTGTAAAAGTTGGTTCTTTGCCAGCTGAGGTGGGAGGCAAGGATGCTTAGCATAGAATTACCAAGGGAATTTATTCTTTTCTATTTTAGCTATGCATTTAGACCCAGCCTAATGCACGGAGGACACAGAGAGGGAAGCAGGGATTATATATGTGACAAGACAGTTGTATAGACCAATCCCATTTTTCATCTTAAGGAGTATGCTGCTCAGTTACTCACATCATCAGGATGTACTTGTGCATCCGTGCAGGATCAGGATGTGCTTGTCCCGTGCAGGTGGTACACGTGTATGGTCAGTGGTGTGATGGTCTTCGTTGGTCTAAATCAGTGTCCATGCAGGTGGATGTGGGGTTTATCTATCCTAGATTCTGGTTGGGTGCAGTTCTGCTTATACACCTGATTCCATTGAAATTCCATGAAGCTGAACACGAGCAGACAACGTGCGCTGGCAGCTCAGAGCCAATAACCATGTCCTGGGCTGCATCAAGAGCGCGTGTCCAGCAGGTTGAGGGAGGTGATTCTGCCCCTCTACTCTGCTCTTGTAAGGCCCCACCTGGAATACTGCATCCAGTTCTGGAGCCCCCAACACAAGAAAGACATGGAGCAGTTAGAACAAGTCCAGAGAAGGGCCACCAGGATGATGCGAGGGCTGGAGCAGCTCTGCTGTGAGGACAGGCTGAGAGAGTTGGGGCTGTTCAGCCTGGAGAAGAGAAGGCTCCAGGGAGACCTTCTAGAGACCTCCCAGTACCTGAAGGGGCTACAAGAAAGCTGGGGAAGGACTTTTCATAAGGGCAACTAATGACAAAACAAGGGGAAATGGGTTTAAGCTGAAAGAGGGGAGGTTTAGATGAGATATTAGGAAGAAGTTCTTCACTGTGAGGGTGGTGAGACAGTGTCCCAGGTTGGCCAGAGAAGCTGTGGCTGCTCCTCCCTGGAAGTGTTCTTGGCCAGGCTGGATGAGGCTTTGAGCAACCTGGTCTAGTGGAAGGTGTCCCTGCTGCTGGCAGGGGGGTTGGAACTGGATGAGCTTTAAGGTCCCTTCCAATCCAAACCAGTCTGGGATTCTATGAAAAGTAAATCTTCTATTGTTTTGTCATTGGTACGGGGTATCCCCAGCTGGTGAGAGCTGGCTTAGGTTGGGTCTTCAGGTCACATCGACCCTGAGGTAAAAGTTCATAGTCTCAGGTAGTTTCACTCTTCTAAGCAAGTCATACTGCCTTTCACGTTTGTCCCTAATTAAGAGCACGTTTGGCAGTAAACAGTACTCTGAAATTCATGCAGGTGAAATGCAAAACATTTTTGGTTTTTTGGGTTTTTTTTTTCCACAGCAAGGAATCATGTCAGAGTTTGATCAGTTGTTCCGTCGCTCAGTGGATGTAAAAGAATATTTCCTATTGTTTTGATGTCATCTTAATTTTTTTCCCAATGGAAGATGCACATGGAGAAACAATAAACCCTTGATTGACAGCTTGCTTAAAAGAAAAAGCAGCTATCCTTTTTATTTCTCTGCTCAAAACACAGGTTTCTGCATTTTTCATCTTGAAAACCAGAGCTTTTCTTCATCATTGTCAGTGTCGTAAGCTAAATCCTCTTTCCTCTTTTATCTCTCTTGGCTTCTGCAGTGAGGATGCTGTGCTGATGCTGAGGGAGATGCAGCAATTTACTCTACTCCAGGATTTAGCTCTACCCACAGTCAAGCTAGAGATGCTGCGGAAAGGTTGCCAGATACAAGCCTGCATCCAGGTTTTTGCTGCATCCCTGCTGCAGAGCGAGATATAGATCATACACAGAATTATTGCCTGTTCCTCTGGAAGAAGGGGATGCCTGGAGATGTTGATTTGCAAGGGAGATGGATCCAGGGGCTGGCTTCTCAGGCTGCCTCAGCGCCATGCCGGGATAGCGGGGTGTTGGGAGCCCTCGGCCACGCGGGAGGTGCGGGATTTTTCAGTTCTGGTGCTGATGCTGCGCTCATGGTGAGGTCTCTGTGGCGCAATGGACGAGCGCGCTGGACTTCTAATCCAGAGGTTCCGGGTTCGAGTCCCGGCAGAGATGATCTCCAGGCAGGTGTCTCTTTTCTTTTAATGTACATTTCTTTATAGGTCCCAATCTGTTACCTCTAGAACACCCCTGAGGGTTTCAGGTAGGAAGATAATGACTTTTCGTGATACTTTCCCAAACACAGAACAGCCTTGTGCTCCCATTCTAAAGGCATCTCTCTCTCTCATCATATTCCCTGTTCCTCATTCCTTTTGGTACCTCCTGAATAGCTCAGGTGTTGGAACTCCACTGGCTCCCCAATACTGCTCATGGGTCCCATCTTTGATGCCTTCTTAAGAGAAGTACTGTGCTTTCCAACAGAAATCAGGTGGTTAGGCAGTGGTTTAGAGCCTTCTGTTGATATTTCCTATGATAAATGTGGTCTTATTATTATTCTTTTTAATGGATGGTAAAAAAACGTAGGTCTGTATTCTGAATTTCCACCTTAGAGAAATTCTTTGCAAATACTCTTATTTTTCATATGGTATCTGCTGTCCAGGGGTCGTTTTTCTTGCCGAGAGTTTTCTCTCATCTCTGTGTTGTGTCCTTTGTGGGGTTTCTGTGCTGTGTTGGTCCCTGTGTGTGTTTGGGTTGGAGCTGCTCTGCCTGGGGGGTGTAGCAGTGGTGGGGTCAAGGAAAGATTAGTACTAAGAGCCTGTGGGTAACGTTGATCTGTGGTCCGTGAGGGAGGCACAGGCCGTGTGGTACGCTTCAGATGGAGTAGCAGTCCTCAGCTGGCAAGGGTGGTCTCTTCCATAGTGTTTTCAGACACTGAGAGAGGGGCAGGAGCCATCTGGGAGAGGCTGCTTGAGGGGGAGTAAAGCAGATTGGATGCCCAAGTTGTTAACGCTTGAGTGTGGGGCTTAATGTTTGTTGAGTGTCATTTTGTGTCTTGGGTTTTTTGGGTTGTTTTGGGTTGGTTTTTTTTTTTTTTTAGTTTAATTGCAGGCTGTAGGTGGGATCTAGATGGTATTCCTAAATGGAAAGATGACCTCTGGATTTGTTCATCTATTGCTCAGAATCCCAAGTGATTTGTTTGGTGTTGCTTTTTCAGATGCAGAGGGTCAAGCCGTGCACCAAATGGTGACAGAGGAGAAGCGAGTGGAGTGCTGTAAGAAGGTGGGTCCACACGTGGTGTTGGAGCGAAGATGTGGTTGGTGGCTCTGTGACTAGCTTATGGCTTGTTGTGTGGTGTTTTTTATTTAATTTTTATAATTTTAAAGATGTGAAGTGATCAGCAAAGCGAGCTATCTCAACATGTACCTGAGCCTCAACATGGCAGCTCAAAATGATGGAGGCTGGACAGATGAGTGGCCAAGGTGAAAGCTCAGGAGATGGGAAGTGCTGTGGGCAGGCTGTGGTTTCAGGCAGTATCAGAATCTGCATTTTGCTTTGGTTTCTGCAGGTGCCACACGCAGCCTCAGCTGGGGGAAGCCACATGCTGATGAGCAGTCTGAGAATCATAGAATGGTTTGGGTTGGAA
>NW_010295105.1:0-21080 GCF_000700745.2 Antrostomus carolinensis
CTGCCTTCCTCTTTGTTGGGATGCATTGTTCTGGGGCTTGCAGGAAGAGATCTTTGAGTATGTTCCAACTGTCCTGCTCCCCTCTTCCTTCCAGGAATTCATCCCATGGTATGTTACCAAGCAGATCCCTGAAGAGGTCAAAGTCTGTTCTCATGAAATCCAGGGTGGTGAACTTACAGTGCACCTTCTTCACTGCCCTGAGGATCTTGAATTCCAACATTTCACGGTCACTGCAGCCAAGACTGCCCAAGAGCTTCACGTTCGCCACCAACCCTTCCTTGTTGGTGAGAACAAGGTCCAGCATGGCACCCCTCCTTGTCGGTTCCTTGACCACCTGGAGAAGGAAGTTGTCCTCCACGCATTCCAGGAACTGCCTGGATTGTTTGTGCCCTGCTGTGTTGTCTCTCCAACAGATGTTGGGGTGGTTGAAGTCCCCCATGAGGACCAGGGCTTGTGAACGTGAGGCTGCTCCAACCTGCCTATAGAGGGCCTCATGTGCTCAGTCTCCCTGGTCTGGTCCATTTGCATGGACATCTCTTATAAACAGCATTTGTAAATTTCCAATTATATCAATGGGATTTTTTAGTCTTAAAGGACTGCAGAGTAAAGTCTTCTAACAGCTAAACAACAAAATCTTCCTCTCTTTAACAAAGTACTTGGAGTTTTATGGCCTAAAATACCTAGAAATTCAATCAATCAGAACATTATTTTAGTTGCATAAATGGGTTTGAGAAATGTATTTTAGTTTGGTTTATATTTGATGTACTTCTGATAGAGTATTTGGAGGTCTTCATGTACTGGAACTCAGATTCTCTTCTACATTATCACCTAAAAATCAAAAGGGACATACAAGTGCCTCAGAAAAAGGCAAAGTCTGAAAAAATAGTATAATTGTGACTCTAATGAGAAGTCTGTAAAGAAAAAGACATAAAATAAATTAATTTATTTTAATATTTTTCCAGTGGTTAATTGCCTTCATCTTAGAACATACGTTTATATAGTCTCATTTGAAATCTAGCTACATGCTTTATCCAGTGATTCTTGTTCCTCCCTTGGCAAGCAGATCAATGGGTGCTCTGCTATTCAGCACTTTCTCCCTGCAAAAGTACATTTTATTCAAGGCACCTTTCAATCTTGTTTTTGTTAAGAAAAACAGACAGTATTTTTAAAGTTTTACAATATAAGACATTTTCTCCAGCTTGAATGACTTGAAAACCTGTTGGTTTTTTTTTTTTTTTACTTGCTTGGTGTATCCCCTACAATTTGTCAACCACTTTTCCACTTTTAAGAACCGTGATATCACAAGTCTATGCAGAAATCTGGTAGGAATCTCGCTTATTCTGTATGTGTAGTTAAAAGTTGTTTGTTACTCCTTAAGTCATATTCTTAAAGAACAGGTTAGCTTTTTGGCACAGCATTATGTCAACAAGTAGTTTTCAATTCCTTGCACAACATCACCTTTAGAAGCATTTTTAGGATGCCGCTTTCCAATATATAAACCCTACTCATTGTGTTTTTTGGTATATTTGGCTTTCAGTGATCCACAGTAGTAAAATTTTAACTTGCTGCCAGGATCTTTCTGGAGTAAACTAGTGAGTTACCTCCCAATCAAAACACAGAGGTGATTCTGGAGGTTGATCTAGAAACCAGCCCCAAAATGTGATGTAGATGAAACTGCACCACAACTGGCTGCTTTGTCCTATGCAGTGCTATAATATCCATGAACTCACCTTTGTTACTGCATAAGCATATATATTTTCAGTTTAATGCAATAAAAATACTATCCCAATAGTATACAGTAGACCTCTTATATTGATTAAAACCAAAAGAAATATATAAAAAAAAAAATAGGTTTTTTTAACCCCTATAGTGTGAGGACAATCAGCAGTAGACCTCTTATATTGATTAAAACCAAAGGAAATATAAAAAAAAAAAAAAAATAGGTTTTTTTTAACCCCTATAGTGTGAGGACAATCAAAGTGGACAACTTCTAAACATTTCAGGGACCACTAACTGGAGAGAACATAGTTAACATCTGCCTTAGGAGTGCCTGTTTTCTTGTTTACCACTGATAAAGATATTAAAAAGCAATTGTATTTTCATAGAGATCTCCATTGGGAAGGAATTCAAGGATGTTTCCCCATTTGAAATTAACTTTTTGAGAAGTGCTTTTTGTTCATTCATTAATATATTTTGTGCTACATTGATATTACATATCATTACTTTTTAAATCAGAATGTCATGTCATGCTGTCAAATATCTGACAAATGTCTAATATTACTAGATATATACTTCTAACTTTATTAACAAAATTTTTATTAGCATTGAGGAATGAAATAAAGACCCATTTTCCTTTAAAAATTATTAACATCTATAACTATATCCATGTACTTTATTCCTCTATCATTTTAGTCCCATTGAAGCTTTTTAATTGTTTTCCTTTAGATTGCTCTCAGAAAAAATGTTACATTTACCCAATCATGTTACTTGTTTTTCTCATTTGTTTTTAATTGGCATAGTAAAAGACCTCTTTGATTTCTTTTATATACTCATATGTATTCAGAACAAAGATAGACAAACTGTAGATCTGCTTGTTACCTTTTCTTGGTTTGTGGTAGTAAGGTAGACTTTAATCAAACTTGTTCTCCTTGGCCATGGAAGTACCCTGTTTTTTCTATACAAATATTGATTTTAAATAATGCACATTTTTTTGTTTGTATTTTTTTGTTTTATTTTTTTCAGTCCTTTACTTAGCATTTTCATTAATTCTGGGAAATCAAACCTTCTGAAAAGCAAGAACATATATGTGAACAGATTATTGCCTGAAACTATCTCGGATATTAAAGTCAAGCCATGATCTTGTTCCCATATACAAACTAATGACTTTTACTCATTTCCCCATCCTCTCAGGCTTTGCTGAACAATTTGCAATTTATAATCTGAACATTCCAAACACTCCCATCACCTCTCCAGATTCCAGCATTACCACTCATATAATTTTTTTTCTAATTAATAAGTTCCTCATGCATGTTTTCCTGATTCCTAAAACTTTGCAATAAGCAAGTGGAAAACTTCATTTTCTTGGACAAATTGCTTCAATTTGGTCACAGCAGGCAGAGTTTGCATCTGCCCCTCATGTTTAAATTAAAGGAAATGAGTAGATTTTATTTCCATTTAAGATAAAACCTGCTATTTTAACCTGATGATATCTTTAATTTGTACTCATTTCTCCTATGTCCATATGTATGTATATATAAGTGGATCAGCTGGCTGCGGCATGACCTGAAAACTCAAAACTATCCTTCAAGTACAGCAATATAAATTCAATATAAGCCAGCAAACCAAATTGTGTGTTTTTCTCCAATGTCACTGTATTAACCTCTTAATATCTCCTATTTCAACAGATAGCAAACACAGGATAGACAATTAAAACATCAACTGTCATCTTTATCTTCAATTCACATAGTTTCTCTTTGAAATTATGCCACATATGGAACATGTGTAAGCTACATCCTGATCTGAGGCTCCAGCAAACCATCAACAACCTACATTTTACTAAAGCAAAATGACTATTTTAATTAAAGATTTCATTATGTTCTTTTTTTGTTTGTTTGTTTGTTTTTAATGAAAATGGGTTAATGATGATTATTTGCTGTTAAAACTGTGTCAAACCCCCATTACTTTGAAACCTCATTCCTTCAAGATTTCACACAGTGCTTTATACCTCTGAGAATGGCATAGTTGATGGAAGTTAAAGCAGTCTCTGTGTAATCCCCTAGTCTTTTTGTGCTATGATCTTTTCCTAAACTCAGTCCAAAGGGAATGTGAGAAATTCTCACTCCCAACCACAGAGCCTGTCTTCTTAAATTAAGCTGCAGAGAATTGTGCTTCCAGCTCTCAAAGTCCCCCATGTATCCACCATGGCAAAAGCAAGGGGCTGTAAAACACTTATCATTAGATGAACGGGCAAGCAAGGCTGAATACCACAGCTGAGGAGTGGCTGATGAACAGGAGCTGTAGGTGTCTCTGCCAGAGAATTTCAGTTGTAGTTCCAACTTAGGCAGGTGGGAACAAAATACAAAGACAAAAGTAGAAGGAAGGTTTTAAAGCAGCACCTAGGAGGGAATCTTGTGTGCAGTCAAGAAAAGAAACACACTAAGCGGAAATGAAAGTACAGCCTTGATGGAGAAGACAAGGATGTTGAACATGACTAAAAGGATGGTAAGCAGTGAAAGAATTTTAATTGGGGAGTTTCATGGCTTGAGCATCAGGAGATAAAACTGATTTTCACAGCAGCATTCTAGAAGGATTTAAGGGGAACAAAGCAAATAGCCTGGCTTTTATCATAACCTGTGCAATGGTTAAATGGAGCTTTATGTATGTCTGTTATCCTTAGCTTTATAATGATTTTTTAAAAGACTTAGGGAGGGGTCAAAAGAGAGAAAGTTTCTTCTCTGCTATGTGAAGGATATATTCTGGGGGACAGAAAGTTCTCTTTCTAAACTAACCATCAGAACCAAAAATATTCATGATTTGAAAATGCTGTCCAGCACACAAATTAAGACCCAAGTAAACAAAGAAATCTCAGCATGGAGGATAATAAACTCCTTCCTAATTTTATCATGGTCACAGTAGATCATGATCTTGTTTTATAAATCTAGTTCTGCCAAAAACACACAAAAAAAATTGGACCCACTTTGTTAAAATAATTCTATTACAACTTCTATAAATTCTTGATTTTGTTTCCTGAAAGCCTATATATAGTGCATTTGTCATTTAAAAATACACATTACTTTTTACACTGTAGTAGTAGAGGTTATTATAGAATCTAAGGAAAAAAATTCTCTACTTACGAAAACACAGATGTAATAGTCTATAATGGGTATGAAACAAAGGCAACAGTGGAATTTCAAGTTAATTAATAGTTTTCAGGTAGTTCAATGACTGAATCTTACAATTATCATATTAACACACCCAATAGTTAAGGACCTCTACTGTAACATGTATGACTTCCTAATTCATAGCTTCCATAAATATGCTCATGTTTCAATCTACAGCAATTTTACTATGGATGATTTGTTAAAATCAAAAGGCATTTGAAAAAGAAATTCTGTCAGTATCTTAACTGTGACAATGCAAATCAGAAAAAAAAAAAAAAAAAAGCCTAAATTATCAATGTAGAGGTTCTAGAGTCATAAAAATATATCTTTGGCAGTGTTACAATACTATCCATTCAAAGGAGACATCACTTTTCAAATATTATGTCTATGGCTGCCCTTTTTATAAAAATGACTGGCAGGCAGAGCTCTGCTTCTTTGAAGACTTGCTGGAGCCTTTGAATCTCATGTCTTTGTCTCTCATTTTGGGCTTGCCCTGAAAATCCTTAGAGATTGTCATTATTTTGTTTCAGCGTTGTGGTTTTGAGGCATTAAAATAATAATAAAGAAGTAACCAAGCAGTCATCTTCTTGTATATGCAGAAGTAAAAAAAAAATTGTATGTATTTGGATTGTAAGAAAGAGATGCCTCTGCATCCAGTGTAACCAGGATGAGTCATTATTCTTAGAGCCATCAAATATTTTTTGCATTGTAAAATTAAATCTGATAAACACTCAATTCTGATCTCTCTGTTACTGATAGCCTGGCATTTGGGTTTAATCATAATAAGGCTAGGTAGCAATTTACAGAACATTCTTTAAAGTAGATCGAGGATTTGAGGACTGACTCTCACTAAGGCCAGTTATTAAGAATAAAATTAAATCCCAAGTCTGGTGAAATCAGTTTTGCCATGGTCTGTACAGTGGGTGCAGTGCTGTAGTAGACAGAGAAGGCAATCTATATGCAGATACATTAGGGCTTGTCTGTTGATGATGCATCCACATTGGAAATTACTTTACATCTGGAACAATATAAGGCTTTGCGACGTGCTATTCCAGTTTCAAGCCAAACAGATAAATGTAAATCGCTGCCTCTAGGGATATTTATTTTCTGTTTTACTCCTATATTAAATATTCAGCTGATGAACAGAGAACATTTGCACTGAAAGTATAAGTTTAAGCTATGTGTGGGTTAAGCAAGCCCTATTTGGTTTTACATTAGTAGAGAAGGGTAGCAAAGCATTCACATAGCTCTCAGATAGTATAGTACATATACAGTACAAATATACAACTAGTACAATAGCTGCTTGTACATTTCTCCACATACTTCAACTTTAGTTTGTCTCCCCTTTGCTAGAGATGGTTTCCAGATCCTCAAAGGAGGGTGGCAGTAGGCGGAGTGTTAGAAAGCAAATTCAGCTTGTATTAACTACACAGCATAGACACAACTCAGATTGCAATGACACATCATTTACACCACCATATACATTTTGCTGATCACTATATTTGTGGGTGTCCAACCAGTATCTGAAGTTTTCAACTAGATAAACTACTTCACCTCATTATAAAGTTCTCTTTCTGCTAGGAATGTGACAGAATTTGAGAATACAAAGATTAAGAAATTAGCTCAAAACCACCGAATGTCTAGCCTGAAGGTGCTATTAGTTTCAGAATGGGAAGAAATGTCTGGATTCCTGTACCTCCTCAAAATGATGTTGTGTTAACAAGTTGCCAGAATTCAGAGGATTCTTCCCTGAGGAATAATGATTTCCCTTTTCCTCTTACAATGACAGTAATAATAATTTTAATATTAACAATAAAAAATGAAAGGGAACTGATCTATGACAAAGGTCTTCTTATTCTAGTCCTTCCACAGGAAGCTCTTCACCATCAATGTGACACCATAATCTCTGACTCATCCCATCATTACTATATGATGGTTGAATAAGGTAAGTACTGCAGAATTGCTAGGAGCAACTGAATTCTTATTAACTTATTTCTTATTACATTAACCTTACTAGTAATTCCTGAAGGATTATGTATATTACAGCCATTATCTGAGACATTAACACCCTCTTCTTTACAGAGAATTCTCATTTGTGTCCGCTACATGCTCCCTTCCCCATCATTAGACACCACTAACTGCTTTCCTTCCATCTTTGTTCTTCTTTCTTCTACGTATCAACAAAACACTCTTCATTTGCAACAGAAATATCTCTCTTCTAATTGAGGTTTCCAGGGAAGCAAAGTGAGATAATTTAATTACACTCCAAATAGCTACTCTACCTCAAACTGTTCAAATCTCTTTAAATCAAGCCTCACATAGTGGATGGAGTGCACATAATTTTGCAAATGTAAATAAGTATCATGGGCAACACATATCTCAGACTAAACTTGTCAAATTACATAAAAATTAGCTTTATAGTCCATTTTTTTTTACACACAAATAGTCAAACACAACATTCATGATCTTGGAAACAAGAAGAATATTGTAAGAACAGCACTGTATCCAACTACTTTGAAGACCAGAGGACGTAACAAAGTAGCTCAGCTGCTTTTGGTCACCTCAGAAAAGGAGCAAGTCTGACAGTATAAAATTGTACTTTGCCAGAATTAGACTAATCAGCCTTCTTCCAGGCAATTAGCAGGTGTTTCTATCTATCTGCATACTTACGCGTCCTTTTTAGCACACTTTCTGAGCATTTCACAAACTTTAATAAGCTTGTCTAATACAGATGCAGAATCTGTGCTGCATCTCATCAGTGCAAGATGGGCAAGGTAAGGATAAGAATGGTCCTTGATGGGACAACAGCGTTGAAGGGGTAGTATTCAATAGATGGCTTACAAGTTTAAGAGTCATGATCACTCATGGTTATTCAAGATCCCTTGGATATTTCTCACAGAAATAGAATGGTAGTAAAGGAGAAGTAGACCAGAGTTTAATTCTAAGTAAACTCTGTGTGAGTTAGCAGACAGCTCATCATTAACTTGAAAGTTTAGCAGCCCTAGAAACACATTATTGTCTCTGCTTTTGCAATTGTTCTAAAGTTGCTTCTTTTATAGAAGCAGATATCTACATGAGATGCTTAGCTTGTGCTACATCAGATACAAGCTGGCATAATGTTCTGTGTACTAAGGGACTGTGATTAGCAATTGCAGGAAGGTAAGCAGATTGAGGAGACAGGCTGGAAAGACTGAACTGATGGTATTTGAGAAGAAATTTTTCCCCCAGATTTTGACACTTATATAAATTAATTAAAGTTTGTTGCCAAATAAATTTGTTATTATATTCTCTTTAGTTTTTTATTGTGTTCAAATATGAGCACTTCTGTGGTCTTTGTGGGAAAATTATTCCTTTCTGTGGCAATTATAAATAAGAGCATCTCAATGGTTGGATGATTATGCAGAATTTGGTGACCTTCAGATAGATTGCAGCTGTGTGTTGCGCTTAAATACCTGTAACCACACACTTTCATCAGATGTAGGTAGGGAGAACAGCATCTTCTGTGGACTGGCAAAGGGTATTTCTGACTTCATCCACCACTGAAAAGATAGAAATACTTTACAGGAATTTGTTTCTGTTACCTTTACTAGAAGTTTCTGAAGGCTGACAATATCCCACAGGATGAGACACTGTATGCACATACAACAAAGAGATATAAGAGAGCAGACCTAAGGCCATTGTGTCAACATATAACAAAGGACAGTTTCACAATCTAACCTCTCAAAAGCATAAAGATAAATAATTTCCTAAAGAAAGACTGAAGAAACTTTCCAGCCAAATGAAAAATGAGACATGGTGCCGAAAATGTGAAAGCAGGAAAGGTCTTTATTGAATCCTTCTCCTTTTTCAAACAAATTCTGTCAGATATTGAAGGCAAAAGGTGGTAGATGCAGATGTTAGTTAGCAGCAACCAGAAAGCAGTAGTGGTTCCCCCTAGAGAAAGAACAAGAACCTGAACTAGGATGCACTGATGAAATTGTCACTGATAGGCAGGCTAAAATTAAGGAAAAATGAAGCAAATAAAAAAGACATAAAGAACAACATTTACATCTCTTAGAAGAGAAAGAACAACAATTTGAAATAGGAGGGCATGTTAGGAGGCAAGAAGAAACAAAAAATTGTCAAGCCTGGAACAGAATGTAATTAAGGAACAATTAACAACAGACCAATCTGAAAATGTGATTACTAAAAGGGCACATAGAATTTCGCAATGGGTAGGATACCCAGAGATACAGTTGTCAAAACCCATTACTACCAGATGGAGAATCCACCCTCTTTTGGGATAAGGAGTCATTTTTCTTCACAGATTTATAAAATACTAATCTTCTAGAACCTCTTAACAGTGACATTTGAGCAGAGAAAAGAGCTGAATAATAATAAAAAAAACCTAATGTGGCATTATTTAAACAGAAATGAGACCTCCCTATAAATTTCTATTTGCTTTTGACAGTTTTAGCTTTTACAGCTTCTACCTGTTACCTTTTAACTATTACATAAAATTAGGAGATGCTCACAAATAGCAAAAGAAAATGTCTATTACAAGAGAAAGAAGTGACAATAAAGGTATGTTTTGAGGTTTATTCCTTTCTCATAATTCCACCTTAAAGTAATCAACAAAGGAGAAAGGGAAAAAGCAAAGGTCTCGAATCACTGTAAGCCTAAAATACTGCAAACCCAGAAGGAAGATACAGTCCCATCAATTTTTTTGCCTAGATTTGCACTGTGAAGGGTCAGGAAGTAGAAGGAGGGAGAACTGATCTAAGAATAACTATTTGGAACAAGCTCCCAGGTTCTCTATGCTGCCCAGAATTAAAATAATAAATAAGAGTTTTCAACCCATTCATTTTAGGTAAACCCCTGAAGATGCATTTTTATGTAAGGATTTCTTACACTGAAGACTGCAAATACGAATGTAGATGATATGTAGATCAGATGATGGGATGTTATATATTAATTTTAAGTTCACATTACATTGGGTCTCTGAAGCTCAAGAATTTTATGTGAAAAGCTCGATTGTAACCACATAGGTATATTATCTGATTGATATGCCATATACTTTTGCGGTACTTCCCACAAAAGTCCATCAGACAAAGACAGGTTGCAAATTATAGAAGAGGGATACCACTGTAGTAGTACTCACAAGAAAAGAGGGGGAAAAATAGACCTTGAAAAATAGCAAAGAACAGGAGAATAATATCTATACTTTGTGATATTGAAAGTCCTTTTTGTAAAAATAAAAACTAGTGGGAAAAGTCCATAATGAGCACGTATGTTTCGGAATATTGCTTGGAAAAACAGACTGGAATTAAAAAAAAAAAAAAAAAAAAAAAAAAAAAAGCAGCAGAAATGGATATAGTGATTAAAATTGCTACGAATAAAAGAATTAAGCCTGTGAGAAAAAGGTATGTTAAGAAACGGCACAAGTACAAAAAGAGAGTTCTTTGCAGTCTGGGTAATTGTTAATTTTTTGACAATGGTACAGCAGAAACATGATTTTTACCAGAGCACTCTTTTTGAAAGAAATAGGATTATATTTTATTACAACATATATCAAGATATACCTCTACAAGTAAGAATAGTGTCCATGAATAACCTCATTAAATTAATCTGCATTAATGCAAAAGACCTTAACAGTATAATAAAAAAGAAGGAAAAAATTGAAAAATCTTGAAAAGTTCCCAGCAGACATCAGGAGACACACTTCAGAGATGCAAGAACCATTATTTAGAGAAAATTGGCTTAATCAAGCTTCTTTCTTCTTGTACCCTTCTAAAAAGAATGAAGATGATGTAATACTATGCAAACATAACTCACATTTACGAAAAAAAAAAAAAAAGAAAGAAAGGAAAAAAAAAAGAAAGAAAGGGAAAAAAAATAAAGAATAGGAAATAAATGTTCCAGTTTGACCTCAAAGTTTACTATAGGGCCAAACAATGCTTCAAGTCAGTACAAGCAGACTTTTATGTCAGTTTCAGGTGTAGCAAAGTGTGGCTCCAGATCTTTCACATTCTGCTTGTAAAGTAGAAGTCTTCAGCAGCTGTTGTTCTCCAGACATCTATAGGCAGACTTGGGTGGGATTGATCTGCCTTAGGTGTTTAGTAGTTAGATAATTTTAAGCATAATCATAAAAGTCTACCTTGTCATTTTAATCCCTTTTTATTATCATTCGGAAGGAAGAGGAGTCTCCAGAGGACTATTTATCTCCTGTTAGAGTAGTTATGTAACATAGGCCATGAGAGTACCTTAGATGTAGATTACTAATTTACTTATATGCATTTAGGGCAGATGAGTCCCAACAATCATTATAAATGACAAAATTTGACTGTTGTCAGGATAACCAAGCTCTAAAGAACATTATTCTGGTTGACAGAACTGACGCTGGAAAAAACTTCCTCTTTTTTATGGTTCCCCTGCTTTTAGACTTTTAGTAAATTTATGATAAATTATTCCTTTGTCCTGGTTTTGCTAGGATAGAGTTAATTTTCTTTTTAGTAATTAGGATAGCTGTATTTTACTTTCAGTGTTTCAGTCCAGACTTAGTATGAGAAGAACATTGATAACAGTACTGGTGTTTTTAGTTGCTGCAGCTCAAGGCCACAGTGTTTGTCTGCTTCACAGCTGCATTAGAACTGGGAGGGGGAAGCGCAGTGAGGAGCAAAACCCAAAACTGGCATCTGGTTGTGCCAATGAAATATTCCATATCATATCACGTCATGTCAGTACATTAACCAGGGATGACCGGAAGACGGTACACATTCTCTCGGGGATCGCTCAGGCTTACTCTTCCAGGGTTTCAGTTCAGGATCGTTAGCTGGCACAGGCTGGGAATTGGTCAGTGGGCGGTGAGCACTGTGTATCACTCATTTGTATAGTCTGTTATCACTGTTGTTATCATTATCATTTTCTTTTAATTAGTAAATAGTTTTTATCTCAACCCGTGAGTCCTTGTCCTTCTTTCCAAATTCTCTCCCCTACTCCCTGGGTGAGGGGGGGCGGGAGGGTGATAGAGCAGGCTGTGTTTGGCTGCAAGCTGCAAGCAAAAGGGGGAATCCACCCAAACCACCACAGTCCTTTAAACCATAGGCTAGAATAATCCAGACTCCTGCTCCTGCTCTTTATGTATTGCAAAAAAAAGCATTTCTAGCCTTCTTTTTGGCCTTTTTAGGCTTCTTCCGTAAACATTGACTCAATAAATATGACCTGCTGGTCCTATTTCCAGCATGTACATAATTATTTTTCTTCTTGTGATATTGAAAGGACTTTGACTTCTTCTTCCTCTTACCTACAAAGAAATTATCCATATTTATGCCCTTATCAGTCCAAGCTGTCTCATATGTACTCTGCTGGGGATGCTGTGTAAACTACCATTCCCAGAATGCTTTCCTGGTGCCATGTCAATTATCTGTTGAAGTGAACTCAACAAATTTTCAGTGTGTAAACTGGATAACACAATTCCCTGCCATCCAATTTGCACTTGTAAATGTCAGTTTGCCTGTAGAAATGCATATTCTTACACATCTAATATTTAAATCTACACATTTTGAAAATTTGCCTCTAGGTGGACAATCACATTAACCCAGAGCAAATTGTTCCTTTTCTTAAAAGCAAAAAAAGTTACCAGGCCTTCAGATGAAAGGGACACTTCAGCTAAAGGTCAGGAAATCCAGCTGTAATTTGGCTTTAGCTAGTGCTTTAGATCTCAACTTTAAATTCTAATTAAAGATTGAGGTAGAAGTATGAAATTCTAATTATGAAGCTGTAGGCTATATTTTTCAGAGTTACATCATGTCCTCTGTTATTTCTAAAAGCAGAATAACATTTTAGTGAACTTAGCATAATTTGAGGGCTTGTTTTTCTCACTAAGAGGAACATGGAAGTTCTATGAATAATACCTGACTACTAGTATAAAGGAAAAAACAAATCAGCATAGTCTCTTATTTAATTATATTTTTTCTACATTTAAATTTTTAAACTAGTTTGTGGAAATCCCAAAGACCAACTTTTATTTTTAGTCATAGTTTGTTCTTTTCTGAATCCAGACAAATCTTATCTCAACAGCTTGTTGATATTCTTCTTCTTTCATGCCCTACATGATGGCAAGAAATATATATATATAGAGAGAGAGATATATATATAGATATATATATAGATATATATTTAAGGCTGTGTTTACCACTAAAACTTGGCTTTATGCTAAGAAAACTAATTACAAAAGTGTTAGCTGGCATTTAAGTATTTGCGTACACGCTAAGCAAGTGTGACTAATGCTGACCACTTTGTCCAAGGCTCATGCAGGTTATTACATATTCCTGCTATTGGCTTTTGGTTTTATGTCCTTTGTTCAGGTACCTGTTGACTTGCTAGGAATGCAGTCTACATTCTCCAGTTCTTCAATCCATGAAATCCAGTTCTTCAATCCATGAAATGCATTATATCATCTAATGACATAGAAGTTGCATCACTTAACATTTCTATGTAGAGATATTTGTTCTACCTTTGCCACTTGCCTTTTTTGTATAACTAAAACTCCTTTCTTACTATTTTCCAAATATTCAAAGGCAGATATCATGCATTCAAATTCTTAATTGTTGTAACAGTTTTTAAATGATGCATAAATGATTTGTAGCTTCTTACGCCAACGCATCATATCAAGAAAGCCACATTTTGCCATACTCACTTTCATTATCTTAAATACATTTGAATAATTTACTTCTTGAAAACTGAAGAACTAGCTAACTTGACCACATAATTCTCTCAGTAAAGATGCAATGGTTGATTTCACTCTGTCTCAGAAGCAACATGGGATTTCTTGAGCCATAAAATCCTCGTATTTGACACTGTTTCCCACAGCATTCTCCTAGAGAAGCAGGCCACTCATAGCTTAGAAGGATGTACACTTGACTGGGTAAAGAACTGGCTGGATGGCTGGGACCAGAGAGTTTGGTGAACAGAGTTAAATCCAGTTGGTGGCCAGTCACTGGCAGAGTTCCTCAATGATCTGGAGGAGGAGATTGATTGCACCCTCACTAAGTTTGCAGAAGACACCAGGCAGCAGTATTGATCTGTTTGAGGGTAGGAAAGTTGCACAGAGGGATATGGACAGGCTGGATGAATAGCCTGACGTCAAAGGCATGAAGTTCAATAAGGTCTAGTGCCGGGTCGTGCACCTGGAGCATAGCAACCCCATGCAATGCTACAGGCTTGGGGAGGAGTGGCTGGAAAGCTGTCAGGAAGAAAAGGACCTGGGGGGTACTGGTCGACAGCTGGTTGAATATGAGTCAGCAGTGTGCCCAGGTGACCAAGAAGGCCAATGGCATCCTGGCCTATATCAGAAATAGTGTGGCCAGCAGGACTGGAGAAGTGATCGTCCCCCTGTACTCAGCACTGGTGAAGCCTCAGCTCAAGTACTGTGTTCAGATTTGGACCCCTCACTACAGGAAAGACACCCAGTTGCTGCAGTGTGTCCAAAGAAGGGCAATGAAACTGGTGAAGGACCTGGAGAACAAGTCTTATGAGGAACGTCTGAGGGAGCTGGGGTTGTTTAGTCTGGAGAAAAGGAGGCTGAGGGCAGACCTTACTGCTCTCTACAGCTACCTGAAAGGAGGTTGTAGAGAGGTGGGAGTCGCTCTCTTCTCCCAGGTAGCAAGTGACAGAACAAGAATAAATGGCCTCAAGTTGCCCCAGGGGAGGTTTAGATTGGATATTAGGAAAAAATTCTTCACCAAAAGGATAGTCAAACATTGGAACAGGCTGCCCGGGGAGGTGGTGGAGTCACCTTCCATGGTGGTATTTAAAAGACAGGTAGACAAGGTGCTTGGGGACATGGTTTAGAGGTGGAATTGGTAGTGTTAGGTTTAGGGTTGAAATCTTTGATCTTAAAGGTCTTTTCCAACCACTATGATTCTATGATTTTATTAAGAATTTCATATTGTTCCAATCATACTAACAAGTGGGCATTATTTTCTGACTAGTAGTTTAATTCTTTGACTTGCCCCAGATATACCTGGACAAGGAATATGTCTTCTTAATATTCTGTCAGGTCTTCAATTCACTGAAATTAGCACATAATTCTCTTGACACAAAATCCCAGTTTATGCTGCCAGTGTAAGACTTTTGTTCCTTTTGATCTGACCAGCACAGGATAAAATCTGTGTTTTCCCTGGTTTCATCTCCTTCTTCCTTGTGATTTATTTGAAAGCATCATGAAGTATTTGGCATCCGTTCAAAGAGGCAAAAAAAAAGCTGTAGGGAAAAAAAAGCTGTGGTAGAGTCCCCATCCCTGCAGGTATTTAAGAGTTATGTAGTTGTAGTGCTTAGGGACATGGTTTAGTCAAGGACTTTTCAGTGTTAGTTTAACGATTGGACTTGATGATCTTATAAGTCTTTTCCAATCTAGGCAATTCTGTGATTCTATGATGTTGACAGACTCTTTTCTCCTTGGTTATGAGTTACTTGCATCTCTGTCTGATATCTTTGCCACCAGAGATTATTTTCCTGAACACAAAATATCCTACTATTAGGATCTTGATGATATTCATCATAGTTGTTTGAAAGTACTCAACATTGGCTTCTTCACAATTATTTCCAAGGCTCTGTTATCAGATTTCAAGTCCTGTTTGTGCCTGGACCTGGAAGACTAGATTTTTCTATTCAAAGAATCACAGCTAATAGTTGTTTCTATACCTAAGCTTTTGTTTGTTCTGTTTTTTTATTACTCCACAGGCCAATCACCAATGCATGTTCTTTTTAAAAGACATAATTTTGCAAATTCAGGTGATCCAGACACTTAAAAACTAAGAGATAAGAATAAATGCTTGTAACAAAACAAAAAAAACACTTTCTTGCTTTTTGACATTTTTTTCTGCCGCTGAGGTCAGCATTGTGCCATTGCTGTTATTATCACAACCGTTAACAGGATTTTAGAGGTGTGGGAGGACTCCGAGGGGGTACAGAACATAACAGGGCAGAGGGACATCCTTAGTTTCACCAACAAGATCTGCCACATCTCTGTGATTACTGAAAAATTTCAAAGAAGATAATAACTACCAGCAGGGGATGAGGGTTAAGTCAGGGATTCCTTGAGGGACCATGATCCATGAGACCTGATAGACTTCATCCAAGAGTGCTAACAGAACTGACTGATGTTATACCAAAGCCAGTTATTATAATCTTTGAATGGTCATAGAGACCAGGGGAGCTCCTGTATTGAGATTTTTGCAGAAAATATTATGTTTGAAGAGTTAACAATCTTGGGCAATCTGTTTGCTCTACCAGGCCTTGTATGTAAGGCTTAAGAAGCTCCTATGTCGGCAAGACTAGCTGCTATAAGGGAATCTACTGAAGTGCCATGTCAGCCTGTGCTGTGCTCTGGTGGATGTTATGAAAAAGATAACACTCCAACCTGTCAGGAGAAGATATATATTTTTTGTTCATTATACAATATAAAAGGCACCACGGTAGGAGAGGGACATTGAATCAATTCACGGATGGGATCTGTGCAGCATGCTGTAGAAAACTGTGGTCTGTTCAGTGCTGTATAAAAGCGAGGTTGACAGCATCTAAAAGGATGTAAGATTTACTTGCTATCCACAATTCTAGTCTATCTTATTAAAACATCTATTTTATGATGCTACTTGTTGCCTTGGCTTTCTTACTGAGATTCTGAAAAAACCCTGCATCCCACCTCCCACCTCACACTCCAGTTCTGGAAGGTCTCCAACAACTACAGCACGGCAAATGTTGCATATATCTTTGAAAAGGGGTAAAGAGTCAGTACAAAGAATGACATTCCGGTCATTTGATCTCTAGGAAAATCATAGAATGAATACTCTTGGAATACATTTATAAGCACATAAAAGTAACTGGGAACAGTCAGCAAGGATTTACCAAAGTTTTGTCTTCTATGATAAAATGGATGAATTTGTAAATAACAGGAAAACAGTGGATGTCATTCGTCTTGACTTTACCAAGTTTTAAAACACTATTTTCCCATATGTCCAAATTGAGACTTTATGATCTGAATTTATGGTCTGAATGGATGTTCATCCAGGTGAGTAAAAAAATTATTAGATGGGTAGGCTCCGAAGGTAAAGATTAAAGGACTTCACTATTTGTGGTCAGTAACAAGTGGAGTCCTTTAAGGAGCTATCTTGAGACTGTGGTACATACCATCTTCACTGGAGACAACACAGAAAAAGACAACTTAGTGGACTCATCAAGTTTGACAACAAACTATGGAGAAAAAGTGGAAATATTTGAGAGCAGAATGGCCATTTAAAAGGACCTAGACAGACTACAGGGAGGACTGGGTTGATAGGAACCTCTTGAAATTAAACAAAACAGATGCGAAGTCATGTATTTGGGAAATAATAATCCTTCCAGCCATACAGGCTGGGGACTGTCTTACTACAGAACAGCTCTGCTGAAAAGATCATGAGCCAGCAGTGTGTCTTGGTAACAAAGATCCTTGGCTGTGTTAACAGGAGCACAGTCAGTAGAGTGAGGGAAACCATCATCCTCCTGCATTTAGTACTCATTAGACCATATCTAAAATACTGCAGTTTGGGCCCTCCAGTACATAAAAGACACTAATAAACTGGAACAAGTTCAGAAGAACAACACCACAATGTTCACGGACGGAATTGTTCAATGAGCATAATTCAAAGGAACAGGGCTTGTTTGTCCTGGAGGAGATAGCTTTGGAGCATATCTAACAGCTCAGCTTCAGTACCCATGGGTAGGTTATTGAGAAGACAAAGCCAGCCTCTTCGTAGTGCTGTGTCATGGGGGTGAGAGACAAGGAGTATAAGTTAAACCAAAGAGTCAAACAAAGTTAAAACAAAGAGTATTCAGACTGGATATAAAGAAAAATCTTTTCACTCTGAGGACAGTCAGCTATGGAGCAGGTTGCTCAGAAAGGTTGTGAAATCTCCATCCCTGGATATTTTTAATCCTTAACTGCAGAGCCACATGATCAGGTCTCACAGTTAACCCTCCTTTGAATAGTAGGTTGGAATAGACACCTCCTGAGGTCCGTTCTGATCTGAATTACCCTATGATCATATGAAAACACCACCTCTTTTAATGTTCCTCCATCTGAGGTTTTCTGTAAAGGTTTCAAGTTTCTCAGTTCTTTTCAACTTTTTCTCAAGTATTTCAATGTTCTGCTCGATACCTCTTCATGACTATTCACAGCTTGGTCCTGATTTGATGATGCAAGTTTCTAAGTTTCTTGAGATATTCTCCTGCAAAATAAAGGTATCAGCCATAATCATGCTATTACATAAAAGGCCAAATTGTAGACTTTGAATGGACTTCAGGCCAGCAGAACCTACAGAGTGCTTCAGGTGACCAGCAAAAAAAAAAAAAAAAAAGTCATTTATCTAAACTTGTAGGACAATTTGAGATGTCCTAGGCTTTCCCAGGTAGCATTGTACTATGTTCAAGAAAAGCACAAATCTTCATTAGTCCTGTCTGTTGGTCCTAGGGGATGTGCTACTTATCTGTGTTTACTCAACTAAATCAAGCTGTAGTTCTTACGAACGATAACAGGAGTTTAGACATCTTTTTTTTTTGCATTTGAACATCTGTGTGTATTCATTAAATTTAGGTATCTGCATGTGAAGCTGACTCCCAGAATTTTCACAAGATCAAGGTCTCATTATTGCACTAGTCATTCAGTGAAGCCAAATCCCAAATGCCAACAAGATTTTTGCATACCACATATACTTTACAGGTGAATTTTCTAATGTAATATTTC
Organism: Antrostomus carolinensis; assembly: GCF_000700745.2. Classification (NCBI taxonomy): domain Eukaryota; kingdom Metazoa; phylum Chordata; class Aves; order Caprimulgiformes; family Caprimulgidae; genus Antrostomus; species Antrostomus carolinensis. The sequence continues at coordinate 18,640 of NW_010295105.1, forward strand.
AAATGTTTAAGTGAGCAATGAGGAAAATAATAAATTTACTGTGAGTTTTTGGATTCTTATACTTTTTTTTTTAAATATTATTATTATGGCAATTTCTTCCTAAGTCTACATCTGCAAAAGCACAGTGCAGAGAGCCTACACCTGTTTGAAACTGTTATGTTCACATTACTGCAGTGCTGCATCTATCCAGAAGACTAAGTCATCTAAATTGCTTTCAAGGCCCAGGTGAACACTATGCTACATGAATGTAGTAGTTCAATGCAATGAAAGCTTCAAGGAATCCATCAACATTATAAACCATCCTGAATCTGCAGCTAGTATAGTGCCCTTTTCACAATATAGGTAACAGAAGGAGGGGAAGGTAGATATTTTCTGAGATGTTGATATGAGGCTCAATGACAAAAACCACAGGATTTTAAAAAATACACAATGAAAGATTTAAAATACATTTTTATGTGCAAAAGTCAGATGTAGAAATGAAAACAAACAAAAAACCAACCCTCTCTGGATTAAAATCAGCAGAATTTGGAGTCACCACTATGGTCCATATGCTTTGCACTTCAATAAGGGAAGTCAGAATTTTTTTATATATTTTTAAAAGAACTAAGATGATTTCTATGCCCATTTAAACATAATGTTAAAATTGTCTGTGAGCATTACCGAATTATATTGACATACTGAAATGAATCCAGCAGAGAGCTGCCAGAATTGTTAAAGAACACATGAAGTACAAGAAACATCAAAAACAATTAGGTTTCACACACACAATCACAGAATCAAGGTTTGTTCAGCTTTTAGAAGTCAAAGGGGAAATTGTGTTGCTGTCTACAACTATGTAGTGGGAGGTTGTAGATAAAGTAGAGTCACATTCTTCTCAGAAGTACACAGGATAAAATCATAGAATCACCTAGGTTGGAAAAGACCATAAGAAAAAGCCCTTTGGCACACGGAGTGGTTTGAGACAGCTAACATGGATTCACCATCACCAAGTCCTGCCTGACCAACCTAGTAGCCTTCTGTGATCAAGTGACTACATCAGTGGACAAGGGAAGAGCTACAGATGTCATCTATCTGGACTTCTGTAAGGCCTTTGACAGGGTCCCCCACAACATCTTTCTGTCTAAATTGGAGAGATATGGATTTGATGGATGGATTGTTCATGGGGTGAGGAATTGGTTGGATGGTCGCATCCAGAGGAGGTCAATGGCTCAATGTCCAGATGGAGATCAGTGACAAGTGGTGTCCCTTAGGGGTCTGTATTGGGACTAGTGATGTTTAGTATCTTCATCAACGACTTAGTAAGATCAAGTGTACCCTCAGCAAGTTTGCTGATAACACCAAGCCAAATAGTGCAATTGACACAACTGCAGGATGGGATGCTATGTAGATGGACCTGGACAAGCTCAAGAAGTGGGCCTGTGTGAACCTCATGAAGTTCAACAAGGCCAAGAGCAAGGCTCTGCACCTGGGTCAAGGCAACTCCCAGTATCAATACAGGCTGAGGGATGAAAGCATCGAGAACAGCTCTGACTTGGGGATATTAGTGGATGAAAAGCTGGACATGAACCGTCAATGCATGCTCTCAGCCCAGAAAGTCAACTGTGTTCTTGGTGGCATCAAAGGAAGCATGGTCAGCAGGTCGAAGGAGGTGATTCTGCCCCTCTATTCCACTCTGGTGAGATCCCACCTGGAGTAGTGTATCCAGCTCTGGTGTCCTCAGCACAGGACACTCCTGCCTGTTGGAGCAGGTCCAGAGGAGGTTCACAAAAATTATCAGACAGATGAAACACCTCTCCTATGAAGAAAGGCTGAGAGAGTTGGGGTTATTCAGCCTGGAGAAGGCTCCAGGAAGACTTTAAAACAGCCTTTCAATATATGAAGGGGGCCTATAAAAAATATGGGGACAAACTTTTTAGTAGGATATTTAGCAGTAGGACAAGTTATAATGGTATTAAACTAAAAAAGACAGATTTAGACTACATATAAAGAAAAAAATATTTTACAATGAGGACGATGAAACACTGGCACATGTTATGCAGATAAGTGGTAAATACCCCACCCCTGGAAACTTTCAAAGGCAGATTGGGTGGGGCTCTGAGCAATCTGATCTAGATGAAGATGTCCCTACTCTCTGCAGGGAGGTTGGACTAGATGACCTTTAAAGGTCCCTTCCAACCCAAGATGTTCCAAGATACTATGATTCTATGATTCCAAGATCGAGTCCAACTGTAAACCTGAACTACCAAGTCCACCACTAACCATGTCCCTCGGCACAACATCTACATGTCTTTTAAATACCTCCAGGGATGAGGACTCAACTACTCTCCTGGGCAGCCTGTTCCAATGCTTTACAACTCTTTCAAAGAATATATTTTTCCTAATATTGAGTCTCAACCTCCCCTGGCACAACTTAATAGAATCATAGGATCATAGAATGGTTT
>NW_010295106.1:0-14082 GCF_000700745.2 Antrostomus carolinensis
GGTAGGGCCCTCCCGGCCCAGCGCCACAGCCCCGCGGCAGCGCTGCCTGCCTGCCCTCACCGCGCGGGCTGCCGAGGAAAACGTCGCTCCTGAGCGGCTTTTGCTCGAGAAGCTTTTTGTCCGGATATTTTGAAGTGTTGAGGGAACGCTTGTTTGGTTGGTTCTGTGCTGGCATTTAATTCCTGCGCTGGTGATACTTGTGTCACGTGCAGGAGTTGGATAAGATGATTGTTCTAGCTTACGGTGACCCTTTGATGGCAGCGTGTCAAGAAATGGTCGCAGAAAGACACTGAAAACTCTTAATGTTTCAGTTTGTAGGTAATGAAAACTGGTGGGTTTTTGAGAGATTCCTTTTGGGATTATGAGAGGCCAGCAGGGCACAGGCTGCTCTGAGACACACAGGATTACTGGTTCACTCTCCTCTGTGTATTGGGCTGTATTTAAAATTCAAAATGTGTAACAAACTTGACTTTTTTCTGTTAAGTTCAAGAACTTCTTTTCAGTTGAGTTGCTTTCAGGTTTCCCATAGTTCTTATCAACAGCTTGACTTAGTTGATCCTGTTTATACAGCAATTCAAGTATCTCTGGTCTAACTGAAGCCAACTTGCTCTCTATTTTCATTATAAATACTCAGTTAATATTTTAAATGAAGTGGCTATAGGGTGGGGTAGTATTTTCCTCTGGGATTGTTTTGGTATGTTTGGCAATGCTTTGGTGCAGTTATGCACCTCTTGTTAACTACTTACACTTGTTTTAGACTCAATAATAGGACGTCTGCCATCACAGCAACTCTATTAGGTGTGGAAGCAACCAGACGTGTAACATACCTGCAGTAAAGTAGGTAGGCATAGACACTGGTGTTGCTCTTGCAAGAGCAATTACAAGTGAACCTGATAAATGCTAACAGTAAGCAACCAAATTACTCTTATGGGCATGTTTTTTAAGGAGTACATTAAAATTACAGTTAAATAAATAACTTTGTTAACAGCAGAACTAACAAAATTTTGTTGTCCTTGCCTTATGTCTCCTAGAAGAATTATTTGAACTCGAAGCAATAAGCTTTGATTGAAGTTCTTCTTGTGTTGCAATGTTCATTTTGTATCTGCTATCTTCAAAGAAATGAATGTACTTTTTCTTAAGTAAGCATACCTGCAAGACTTCCTTCATCTATTTAACTGCTGTTAAAGTGTGGTTTTGGGTTTTTTGGGTAAAATATGGGTTTTTGTTTTTTCTTTGTCCCTTCTTCCCCCCCTTCCAAGTCTGTAGGATGTCTGTCACACCACGACTCCTCTAAGTTTTGTTCAGGGTAGGTAGTAAGCTCAGAGTTACTGTGAATGAGGTGGGAAGGGTGGGAATAAAAACACACTTATAGAAGTGATGTTTGCAGCCCTTCCATCATAGGAAGTTAAGTTTAAGAATATAAACTAGACATACTAGGTCAGTGATCAAAGATCCATATCGACTGGTATACTTTCTCTGGGAGGGTCTGGAGGAACCTAAGAACAGACCAAATATATGATTCTTCTAGTAAGTATTTCCTTTTAACATAGACTTTCTATGAATAAGAAATGGAAAATGGATTTTCTTGCCAAAAAAAGATTCCTAGCTGCTTCCTCACTGAAGAAAACCTAAGAACTGTGAAAGCTAAAAATAACAGTTTTTGCCTGAAAGGAGGAGGAAGTCTAGTGCCAGACTCTGGATCTGCAGAACTGTGGCAGAGGAGAACAATTGCTAACACTTGAGAAACTGGGGGAGAGGCTATCTTGCTTCATCCCTTGCAAATGTTTTTAAAACATGGTGTGCTGAAAGGTGATGTTTACTGGCCTGTTTTTTCTCTTGGTAGCTGTACAGTGGGCTTAATCTAGTAAGATGCCAGACGGAGAAACTGGGGAGCTGAAAATAAAATTGGCTCATTAAACTTGGGAATGGCATGCACCTTACATATTTTCTGTGTTTCCATAAGTGTTCTGCTTTGCATTGCTGTCTCTTGCAGTGGAGACTGACTCTTCACCTTGGTAGAGTTGCAGACCTTCAGTTAGTTACAAATCATCTTTATATAGAGCAGCTGAAAGGCATCAGATTATGGATCCATCTATTCCCTCTCATCTTTTATGATCAATATTACTACACAGGAGCATGCACTACACAAGGGAAGTGCAAAAGCAAATCAGTAAAATGATTTAAAAAATGCAGCTGTGAGACACTTTTCTGGAGGTGGGGGGGAAGTAGATTACTTTTAAAAACTAATCAAGTATCTCTTATTCTCTGTTATTTTAAAAGTTCAGTATATAAATTAAAAAATCTCATTCCACTACCGAAAGAAAATTCATCCAATTTTATTCTTTTAGGGGAATTGGAGTAGTATAGTGCTCAGTTTCCTTAGGACAAATTCAAAAGAAGCAATAAAGTCATTTTGGACTCTGCTGGCTGTGAGTTATTGTTGTGGTACATAAAACTATCAGAATCCAGTGACTAATGATCTTTAGCTGTCTCTTAGACTGCACCTAAACAACAGTTTTGAATCAGTTGAGAAGCAATTGAGATCGCTGTGGTAACTGACAGATGTTATTTATGATGCTTCATTTGCGAAAACAAAATATGTAACAAATGGCTTCATTTTTCAAAGGCTGCTACTGGGAGTTCTTAAGGGTAAAATGGTTTTATGCCAAATTGTGAACTGATTGCTTCTAATCAGCCAAATGATGGTGGAACCCTATGAAAAGAACATACACAATCTATCATGTTCTGGTCTCTTGATAGTCCCTCTAAATGCTACCTTATGCTGGCGTGTATCCACTCAGGCTTTTAACAGATCGTTAAAATGAGCAAAACAACACACTGTACTGTCTAACAGAGTACAGTAGCACAGAATAAGAATGTTAGTTACTTTAATGTAATTTCCAAATCAGCAGTGCCATTTGGAGCAGAACGCTTAATTACAGGATGTTTGTAATTCTTGTCAAGCTGGTTTGTGTGTATTAGGCTTAAGTTAGACAGCAAACTGGAAATGTATTACAGAAATAGGAGGTGGTTGCTGTCATTTCATCCTTGATAACTGTTCTCTTATTGACTAGGAATAATCAAACTAGATTTTATAAAAGCTCGTTATCTAGGGAGCAGTAAGTCTTCACTGTCTCTATCTTATAATCAGTTTGCTCCACCACTTCTGATTCTGCAGACCTTGTCATGTAGCACAGTGTGCATAATCTGTCTTGTGTTGTTTTCAAACAAAGAAAATGAGAAGGCATGTGTTGTGCCACAACTTAGCCTTTTTCATTTGAACTTTTTTTTTTTTTAAGAAACTAAACTGCCTCTTGTATCTCTAAGGATAGTTCTGAACACACAGTTTCTGCTGAAATAGAGCTAGAAAGTCAGCTTTTGATCAAGCGTTGGACTCACTGTCAGATCAAGTTGCAAGTGTGGAAGCCAGTGCTGACCAAATCTCTTTCATCTTCCTCTTTTCTTGATCTGTGTGAGACTACAGCTGAATGACAAGGAGGCTGAGTTGAGCACATCTGCTTTGTAATGGCAGCTCTGTGCAATGTGCTTGTATCATCCCCATAGTTGCAGCATGTTCTTTTATGTGAATATAAGCTTGAAAGAATTACACCTGTATGAGGATTTTTGATTAAATGTTTGTCCTTCTCACAGCCTCTGTTCAGGTTTGTTTGGGGTTTTTTTCCTCTTAATGTTTGTTAATTGTCTCAAATTTCAGAATACTCAAATTTGAGTCTGACTTTAAATCTTTTTCAATAAAAACATATTTGCAAGGCTAACATCCAGCCCTGTGTATAAAAACACAAGAGGTGTTGCAGAGGCAGTGTCAGCTTTGCTCAAAGAACATACCAAAACACGTTGGTTGCCTCCTTTGCCATTGAAGTATCACTGCTATTTTAAGGGGTAGCTGTGTTTTAACTGGCTTAAACACTTCTGTCTGAATAACAAAAAAGATTGGACTGTTTATATAGGACCTGTAAACACTTGTCCTAGTTTCAAGGCCGGCAGGTGGAGCCCAAGATAAATAATACTGTTTTGATATTTGGAGTTACTAAAAGCACAAATGTAACTTAAAGAACTGGAATAACATCAAACAGAGTTGATGGGGTGACAGAAAGATACTTCTGTCAAAGCAGTAGTACCAAATAATAACAGTTGTGAATTCTAGAAAGGTATTACAGTGTGTGCTTTCAGGAAGTATGCTTTTACCTACCACAGTCATGCTCACAGTTCTGTTATGTTTTAATTATGTTATCTGGAAATGGCACTGGACTCTAATTCATAAGCTCTCTGTTGCACTAGGAAATTTGTGTTCTGTGATTTGAACCATGACTGTGATTTTGATTTGTTTCAGGTTTTTTTTAAGAGTTGGAGTGGAAGGTGTGAACAGGTCAGTGTTATTTATGCTTAGTGACATGAAGCAGCTGGGATACAAGATCCCAAGATCTCTATGTAGAAGATCCAGGTCTTCCAGAACTGGTAGTTCGGTTGTCCAAGTCCAATGTGATTGCAGTCTGTTGAAAATTCAGCAGTAGGAGTCTGAGAAGGGTCATTACATCTTCTTAAGGCTGATTAGATTTTCTAAATAAAGCTGGCTATGGATCTTTTTAAACACCTGGCTAGCAAATCAGTTATCCAGAATTAAAGTCTGCTTCTTCAATTTATGATTAATTTCTAAACCAGTTATTTTGGAATTGACTTGTCAGAGGCAAAGAGGGCCTATGGTGTGATTTAATTCTATTTTCTTTAATGTCTTATTGTGCAACCTGTTAAACAGAAAATAGTTTGGAAAGCTAGGCTATTGCTGCTTGTAGTTAGTAGATTGTGAAGTCATCTTGGGAAGGAAATTCCCTTTGTCAGAACAGAATTTAAAATAGTTCATGATGAGATATATATATATATACACACACACACACTCCCTTGTACTAATTTTCTTATGCCTTGCCAAGTGTGTCTGGAGTGTTGCACCCCTTTTGGGTTATTTCATTTCCTGCAACAGAAGAGTCTCTGCAGAATATTAGATTGCAAGACTGAACTTGTGCTATGACAGCAGCAGCAGGCTAGCTGTGGTGCTGAACTGTGACTTTACAGGAGGCAGCAGCTACTGGCAAGCTGTTAATTTAAAAAAATCTATATAAGTGCTGCACTTGTAGCTCTGCTTATGGTTATATGAAATGTAGTCAAGATCATCCATTTCCTGTTCTCTCTCAAGGTAAATGATGTGGAAATTAAAGAGCAAGAGAGACACTTTTTATACATCTGACGTGTGGTTAAAAATCCTTCTTTTTGTACTGAAGTTGGTTCAGTCACTGGGTTACTCTGATGGCCTTGGAGTTTTGGTGTTGAATTCTGCCTGTTGCCCTCCGCTCTCCATGTACCTTGAAGACTTTTGTATGGAAAAAGCTCTCAGTAGCAGTAAAACGTGGATATGTGGTTGGTTGGTTGGTAGCACTCTGGTAATTGTTTTAGCAGCCACAAAAAGTAAAGATCAGGCTGAGGTTTTATTACCAGAAAAAATTTCATTGGGGCAGCACAAAATATTTGAAGCTGTTATGTGGTTTTGAAATAGAAAGCACATTTGTTATCCCATCTGACCATGGCAAGAATTTTAAACATACCACAAGTGCTGGAAGCTATTAATCAAAATGTACACTCTGGCCCAGTATATTTTTGTTTGTACCTGATGTTTTTCCCGATGATAAAATTTATTGATGATAATACTTTGTCGTGGACTTTAATAATAGCTTGGCCTAAAGTATACTTTATTTACAGGTTTGGGAGTATCTTTGATCAGGCTTTTTCCGGTTCTGCCACAATTTGAGTCTTTATTTTCTCCTTTATTCTAGCAGAAGTGTTTTGCCTTACTTAAGACAGGAAAAAAAATAGTGTTACTTTATTAGTAACAAGCAGAAAATTACATAATGATCTTTCTTTCACATATTGCTAGCGCTATGGATTCTTGTCAGTATTTTTTCCGATGCTTGTTTCTTTCCTAAAAATCGGAATTAACCAAGCATAACTTGGAAACAACCTCCATAAGAATTTTGGTAGTAAACCATTCATTGAAACAAATCTGTCTTCGAAGTCTTGTTTTATTTATTTGTTTTTATTGTGAGCTATTAGTGAGAACATCACAATCTTTAAGCTTCAGCATAGAAGCAAGGTTATCTTTTTATAATTTGCAGTATAATAGATAATCTTTATTTACTTTGTAGGCTATTACAGAATGACCTTGCACTGAGCCTTTGTGGAAGAAACAAGATTTAAACATCAGTTCTTCAATGTGCATCCTTCTATTCAAATTTGACCCCCGACCAGTTTCAAAAAATGCATACAGGTAAAGATAGTTCTAATTAAAACAGACCTGTTTTTATAATTTTTTAATACAATTTCTTTTTGTAGCCATGTTTGAATTACAAACTCAAGTCAGTATTACATGTTCAATTCTGTTTTTATAGTGTTTAACTTCCTGACTTTCATGAAGTTTGAGGCATCCTCAAAGTTATTTATAACTACCAGTTTGCTTTTGGGACATGGTGTACTTAAAGATCTTCAGTTGCCGTTTGTCTTAAAATTAAATACTTACAATTTCAGAAAATGCTGGACATCAAATCTGACTGCTTTCAACTGATTATACTCCTGTATCAATGTAGAACAAGTAGTGCTGTGAACTGGAGAATAAGGAAATTTTAGTAAGTGTCTTAGCCTTCACCTCCCCCAATCTGCTTGCAATTAAAATTTTTAGGTGATAAACTAAGTCATGTTAAAATTCCATATAATTAAAATTAAAAAATAATTAAGTTTTTGATAATAAACTAATAGTAATATATGTGGGATGTTTAGCCAAAAGCTTAAGACAAAATAAGCATCCATGCTTCTAGGTAAGTTTTACTGGATATGTTGATGTCAATACAGTGAGTTTCCCAAACATTAAACTTCTTATAATAATTTTGTCTCATCACAGCCTTTAATTTGAAAAGTTCATATCCAACATCAGTCTCTTTGAGTACATTTAATATCTAATAGAAAGATAGCACTTCAGGCCAGTAAGAAGTCTGTACATTCTATTGCTTTCTGTATTTATACACACTGTATTGGTTCCATATTGCTTTGTGGGGTACAAGTACTGGTATTCATCCAGAAACTGTCAGAGTGGGTATGCTCAGTACGTTCTTGTGCCTTTCATTGACTGGTTTTTCAGGTCTTTTGTATTGAGAAGCAGATGCCATTCTATAGAAAGAAAGGAAATGAGAACCGAAGCTTTAATTGTCTGTAGAGTGCATTCCTTTCTGCATCTGGAATCTGCCTAAAAAGGGTTTTTGTTTATGATGTGACTGGTGCTGAATTAATACATCCATTTATTTGGTCTGACTTTTTGTGTTGCTAGTTAGCAAAAGACAGATCCATCAATTTGATGCCTTTGGGGAAATCCTTTGGATGTAAACTGTAGTTGCTTGCCAAGTCAACTTTCTACCAAGATCAACATTTAGAAGGAAAACTTATAGTAGTTTGCTTGCTATGAAAAAATTGCATCAAGATTAAAATTATTGATTTGTAGCAGAAAACAACTTGCTATCAGTGACGAAGTGGGAATACCTTTTTGAGATGTGTTGGCCCAAATTCAGGAATATTTAATTGTATTTGATTTTCTAAGTACCTTTTGTTAAGCAATGTCTTGCTCTATATCTCTGAGATAAATTGCAGTGATATATGCCAGGCCATAGTGTTCTTGGTGTCAGGCTTTAACATTAGGTACATAACTTTAGTCCCCTTTTTTTTTTTTTCCTTAACACACCATAACTAAATCTTTTTATTTTTCTTTATTCAGAAGAATGTTGAAGTTCTTTCTTCTTAAACTGTTTCTCAGGGTTTTTCATCTTCAAGTCAGCTTTCTGAAGGGTGTTAGTCTGAGTATCAGTTTGGAATGGTACCCAGCCCTCCTAATTCCCTGAACAGCCATTTGACCAGGTTAGACCTCTCCATACTAGTCTCTTGTTAAGTGCAATTTTTCCTGACAACTTGTCTGGGTTACACTGTGCTCTGTGTATTTCACAGTGAGGTCTTGGAACGGTTTTCCCAACCAAGAGGGGATTCCTGTACCTGAAGATACACTAATTTGTCTGTACACACTAAATCTGCAATTACTTTCCTTACTGGCTTCTATTTTGCATCTCTAACTAAAAGAAAATGTCTAAAAAGGGCATTAAAAGTTGGAAAGACAAACAGCATAACATTGGCCATTTTCTTGTAGCCAACAAACTCTCAAACTAAAACGTGTTCTCCATAGGACAACACAGGAGAACTTTCCATCCAGGTAGCCTTTGGTTTCTAGAGCAGTACATAGGCCAATTTGCACAAGCACCTAATTAAGCAAAAAGCTTATAGTTCACCTTTGTGGTACACCAATGAATCTCCATTTCCCTGTACCCTTACAACTTGCTGTTCTACCCTTTCCTCTGTGTTCTCTCTACAGACCTATTTGTAGTAAAGCTTAGTGCGGTGTAACGAACGCTTTCCTATAGCCCATTATGATTGTCAGAGGTAACATACTGCCTTTACATCTTTCTGAACTACGCTGTGTGCATCTTACAAATAAATACATGTTTCAAGCTTCAAAGCTATAATCACAGAGTCTTTTTAAGGAACTGAATTACACTGTAGGAAATTGCTTTAATGGGATGATTTCTCATGTTTTCATCTCTCTGCCTCAACATTAAAATAAATCTTAATATACGTAAATCCTAATATAGTTGAATTATTTAAGCTATAAAAATAGCTGAATAGGCTTTTTGCCATTTATTAGAAGATGAGTGTCACTTAATATTGCTCCTTTTCGGTATGATTATGTTTCATAAAAGACAAAATGAAGATGTTTTGATTATAACAATCCTGTATACCAGCCTTGTGCTAAATTTAGGAGTCTGCGTATTAAACTTGAGATGGGGAATATTCAATCACACCAGAAAGACTTAGCTTATTTTTAGTATTTAGATACTGTAAACAAACCGTGGTTTCATGTCAAGAATTATTGAAGTCAAAATATAATTGGAACTCTAGGAAATGATATGCACTTCAGCCAAACTATTTTTTTTAACGGTAGAGATGTTTATTTAAATAAAAATCTGTAAAAGAAGGATGGATGCTGCAAACAGAGAATATTCAAGCAAGATAGCAGAAATTTGATAAACTAGCTGAAACTAGCCTATAGATTGAAAAGTAGAATCAGCTAGAAGAAGAGGAATTATGTAAGTCTGAAAGGAACAATATTATGATTATTTGGCATTGGAAAGATAAAAATGTGCATACACTGTGCTTTCTAAGAGATGCTACCTGTGTTGGGTAAAATACTGAGCATCTTCCTTACAGAAAGGATGCTGTTGAGGTGTTAGCCTTTTTTTATTTTCTCCATAGCTGATGGTAATTCTTTATCTGTAGTATTTCTAGTGTACCTCTGACACCTCGTGATCGTGTTTTAAAACATTGTGTTAATGAAGAGATGAATTTGCAGGAAGGGTCCAGAAACCTGCAGAAAACGTCATTACATTTGAATGCTGAGTAAAGTAATGATATTTCATTGGAATTAATTCTTGTGTGTTGTGGCTTAAAAAGTAGAATGAAAATTGTATGATCTAACTTTAGTTTACAGCAGCAAACCTGGCTTCTGCTGTGTAAATGTAATTGACGTGTGGCTGGTGGGGAGGAACTGACACTGAAGAAGATGCTGAGGTTATAGGAAACTGGTTAAGAAAACCTGCAGGGTTCTGAATCGTGGCATTTCATTAACATTAAATGTTAAACAACATAGCTGGAGAGAGTGGGGAACACTAAATTTTGCAACTGAAATAAAGGCAAGTCATGTTATGGGTGATAGTGAGCAGGACTTTGGAAGCTCTGGCTGTTGGATCATGGCATGGTGTGGTGGAGTTGTGTCCAAGTGCGTCTGCAGTCACCTGTTGCCCTGAGTCTCCAGCATATGGCTTGCATAGGGTTAGAGTTGTCTTTTGCCCTTTACTTGGGTCAGCCAAATCCATTACCTACTCTTCAAGCGAGGATGTTCTACTATTGAAAAATGCTTTAAAAAAAAAATAATCCAAAATAATAATTGAAAAAGACTGATGGAAGAGCAACATCAAATGAAAGCTCATCTATGGGTTTAAAAATGGCAGTGTCTGAATGCTGATTCTCAGCATAGAAACCCCCAACTACCAAAACCTTGCCACACAAACCTAATACAAGTGGGTTTTAATATCTGTTTGTTTTCTAAAATTAGCACATTTTAGATGGCACATAAAGAGCTGCAGAACGCTTTTTGTCAGGACAACACTTGGTCTGGTGGAGATGTGTTTATTTCTAAATATACATAATGGATTTCATCCTGCAGCATTTTTCACTTGCATATTTTTTATATTTCCTTCTTACCTCCTGATTATGTAGCCTCCAGGGTTGCTTGTAGTTTCTCTGCTGCAAGGGCGGACTCTCATTAACGATTCAACTGTTTTACCCTACTGTTCTGGTAGAACTCACATTATGCAAGCAACTACACATGCAAAAAAACCCCACAAAACAACAAAAGACACAGGGAGCAAGCCCTACCAAAATACCTCTTGATTGTTACAAAACCCCATGCCTTTTCCTTTTATTTCTCTGCCTCCTTGAGCATGCTGTCATTATTTCTTCAAACAAATTCAGTGGGTCTGGACCTATGAGACCATCACAAATTTATCTCTGTTCTGGATACTTACAGGCAAAAGCATCTGACTTGTGTCTTTGAACCACATAAATAGAGCTTTAGGTGTCAAAGAGTAAAAAATACTGTGACTACGTGATCCTAAGTAATGATCCAGTAAAAACATGCTCTCATGCTTCACGTTTTTTTACTAAATTACCAATAAATCTCTGGGTTACCTTTTAAATTTTCTTGAATTAAGCTGTAACTTCTCATGCTAAGGAATCTGATGTGATCTTAAGTCGATCTCTTGCATTGTAAGTATTCTTTGAAAATAATAGCTGCCTCATTGACACAAGATAGACTTGCTGAATGTCTCAAGACAATGAGGGAGAAGGCTGCTGTCAGATGTCATTTGACCTTTACACTGAGTGATAAAGGTGAGATGGGAGGATAAAGGATGGTTTCATACTTAAAATGAGCTAATGCTGTGGCAAGAATTGGATTCTGTTCCTGCCTGTACTGTGAAATTCCTATTTGTAAGTAATAATATCTTTTTCCTCTTGTGTTCTACAGGCTTATTCTAGCTGCTAATAGAGATGAATTTTACCACAGGCCATCCAAATCAGCAGATTTTTGGGACAGCAGCAATGAGATCCTTAGTGGTATGTTTGTCTTGTTGTTTTGGGTTGTTTTCATACAGTTTTATAAGGGAATTTTGGCCTGGATTTCTTTGTTATTGGGATGGTGGTGTTGCATTTCTAATAAGAAGTACACTTCTTGTACTTCTGGGAAAAACATGTCATAAGTTTGAAAGATGAGTTGTGCTATTATTATCTTATTTGTGTTTTAATATCTTGTGGATTTTTTCCCAGTTTTATGTTCTTTAACTGATTTCAGTCTGAGCAGTGCAGTAGAAATATGTCAGATTAATTTGTCCATCACAAATGATTACTTTAGTTTTGTCAGATACACTGAAATACTTCTTAAAATAGGTGAAAGAATTAGTTATTCCACAGACTCGTCTGTAATTGTGACTTGAAATCATTAAACCAACCCTCAAGAAAGTGAAAACTTTCTCATTTCTTATTGGTTAATAACTTATAGGCTGTAGAATAATTTTAGTTATTGATCTGTCAGTTTATTAGCTTTCATGTCTACATTTTGCTAAACTGATAGTACAGTCACTCAGCTGTCTGTTTCACCTTTGTAGGGAATCTATTTGTAGTCATTTTTAAGTATAATCAATACCTCTGCCTTTTCTCAGAAACAGAAATGAAGCTCTGGAAGACAAAGCATTAAGTGCAAGATTTTGACTTTGCAAATACTCTTTGTTGATGCTGTGTGTTATTGTCATTGGCAGCGAGGCCTGTGAGGATAAATTACTCCCACTGCACTGCAACTCCCTTGCTTCTGAAGTTCTGGCTGATGTTTCTGTTTTGTGCCAGACATTCTGTGTGCTTTTTCTCCTGCTATGTAGCAATTTAAAACAAACAAACAAAAAACTGTCCTGAAAACTGAAGGACCCTGAATTTTTGTCTTTTATACCCTTGTCAGCTCTGTCCATATTTGGCATAAGAAACTGATATATTCTCCATCCAGGGGGTGTATCTGTGAAGATGCCAAGAATATATGTCTTTGAGATTACATTATTGTCTCAAATGAAAGCAGCAAGTTGAACCAAAGTAAAGCAAATTTCTTATTTGTGTGACTTCAACATTAAAAAATATTTTACACTTAAGCAGTTTCAGAAAACAGGAATTGCTATAAGTTAATCTTTGGGCATTGGTCAATAAAGCTGTATGTTGTTAATTTGTGTGCCTTTCAGTTAAGGCAGAGAACAGTAGTCGAAGTATTATATGAAGATGTGGTATGGGTAAACTTGATACTGCAGTTAGAGATTTTTTTAAGAAATGAATGTAATAGCCTAACTCTTACTTATTCATTTAGGTCTGGATATGGAGGAAGGAAAAGAAGGTGGGACATGGCTGGGAATTAGTAAGAAAGGCAAGATGGCAGCCCTGACAAACTATATGCAGCCAAAGATTGATAAAAATGCAAAAGGAAGAGGTATGAAGGAGTAAAAATAGAAAAAGAAGAAAGTGGACAAACAAGTCCTGGTGTCTGAATAAAATAGTGATGATTACAGTATTTTTTTTAACACCTCTGTATGGACAAATAAAATGGTTATGCGCTGTAAACAGAATTTATGAACTCGTGAGTTTGAGTACCTGTATGGAGAATTTGACTTGGATAATAGTATTCTAATCAAGCAGGCAAAAGTAAAACAAGATGTAGTCCCTAGAGCCTGAAGTTGCATTCAGACAAGAAATGCAGCACCGACTGTCTTTTCTTGACAGTAATTCTGATTAACAGTCAGAACAATTAGACAAGCATTGATCTAGATTTAGATTACAGTAGACTTTTAAAAATGTGTATGTTCTTCTTCAAACACCTAAGTCAGGGAAACAGTGCATTTTGGATTATGCTGGAAGTTAATCCAAAAGATTATTGTAGTCTCTTCTGCCCTACATATTGATAAATCAGAGGAGCAGAAAAAAACCTCTTTCGGGGGGATGTTAAAGTAAAAATAGGTCTGTTTGTCATATGGTACTGCACTGGGAATATATTGCAATGGCAAAACATGTGATACAGAGAAACAAATGAACTATGTCATTTGTAATCATTTTAGGGCCATATATGGGGGAAATGAAGCAAGACAAGAAAGAGTTTGGCAAGGTGGGAGGAGAGGAAAGGCACATCCAGTATAGAATAGTTAGTAAATATGAATTCTGTAGAAATTTTGGCCGAGAGCTTTTGAATTAGTTCTTCAGAGTAAAAGCCAAGCTCTTAATATGAACATACAATGTAAGACTTTTAAAGGTTGATTGGTTGGTTGGCTTGTTTGGGGTTTTTGTTGTTTTGTTTTGGTTTTGGGGGTTTTTTCCCCCCCACTGTTATACCCTGTTGGTAATCTTACTGTTTGTTTTACCAAGTCTGTCAGAATAGTGGGTTCGCGTTTACAAGTTGCTCTATGTACTTCTCTTTCTCAGGTGCTCTTGTAACAAACTTCTTGACTGCAGATCTGGACAGCTACTCTTACTTGAAGAAAGTTTCAGTAGAAGGACATCTTTACAATGGATTTAATTTATTAGCAGCTGACTTGAAGTAAGTCTACAAAACATCACAGTTCAAATGTCAAAGGAAGAAAGCAGGGGCATACATATACTGCTTAGCACAGAAGTGTAGCAATACAGAAGGCTGTCACAGACTAAAGCTAGAGCTCTTCTTTTTTATTAATTGGCACATAAGGTCCTAATGTAACTCTAGTCATAATTTCCTTTTTTTATCTTTCAAACACTGGAGGGCTGTCTTGTATCCTAACCATTGCTTCCCACAAAACTTCTTGCTACTCTTTC
>NW_010295106.1:14108-38603 GCF_000700745.2 Antrostomus carolinensis
CTGAAGGCTATATGGCTTGTGTTTTGGAGAAAACAAAACCTTGGCTCCATAATTTCTCAGAAACCTTTTTTCCCCCTCTGAGGGGTGGCATGCTCTCATGTGGCAGAATTGGAACAACTAAAAGCTTTTAAGCTATTATTCCTGTCAGGATGACTGTATCATTAATCTTTGCTGAAACATTAAGAAAAACTCAGCACATAACAAATACTTCTTCAAGTTTCTATAGTTGAAGACAGGACCTTGGATACTTGATTATAGTCAATGTAGTTGGCACAGTCCTTTCCGCTGCACATGAATATGTGTGTGCACACTATATGCTGATTTTTCTTTGCATTATACCTGATACAGAAGAAAGGAAGTCCAGGGCTAAGTCACCTCCAGGCTGTGTGTCAGTTCTCAGTTAGATCCATGCTTCATGACCATAAGCAGGTATAAATTGCTAAGAGCACACTCCTGCTTTGGCACACTTTCCACAAAAGCATTAATCTTATTAGGCCCTGCACTGTCAGGTTGTCTTTGCCTACTCAGCTTTTCTGCATGTTTCTGGGAAACCACATATATGTAAAGCAGAAGGTCATAGGGTTTACTGTTTTCAGTGAAAATAATTTCTAACACCCTATCACTAACAGGCCTTGTATTTGCATTTTTCACTTTCTGCATTAGACCACCTTCATCTGGTGGTTCAGACTTATCAGTCAT
Source organism: Antrostomus carolinensis (assembly GCF_000700745.2). Lineage (NCBI taxonomy): Eukaryota > Metazoa > Chordata > Aves > Caprimulgiformes > Caprimulgidae > Antrostomus > Antrostomus carolinensis. The sequence goes on from NW_010295106.1 coordinate 14,808, forward strand.
TACTTTCCTACTCTCCCACTTGGCTGCAAGTGTTTTGTCTTCTTTTTTTTAAGGCCTTTATTTCAAATTCTTCCAGGCTATTAGTTTTCATTTTTTAATTTGCTATGATATGATGGGAAGCAAAATGAAACTCATATAGGTGATTGAAAAGGATGAATACAGAAAGGCAGACACATGCCATTGGTGAAGACCAGGAGTACATTTCTACTTGGTATGCCTGCTTAGAAATAAGCATATAGATTATGTTTCCAGAAGTTTAATCTGGAAGCAGGTTAGGCAGTTACAGGGTTTTCTGTTATTTTTACTCTCTACAAAGTTTATTATCCCGCCAGAGACTTTCCAAAAATTTTCTGTTGCTTAACTTAATTTTTATCCTGGTCAGAGGATTAGAGTTTTTGTGCTCTCTGATGCATGTTGGTGCCTGGCTAGCTTTCATAAACTGGAAAGCTGTCTGCAGCTGAAAAGGTAACGGAAGAAACTGTCAGACTGTTTTCAAGCAAACATTGTATTCAAGGTGTGACCTGGCAAGCAGCAAGTAGCTTGCTTTGTTCTAATTTAGGTAAATAGAATAGTCATAATGGCTGCTAGTATAATGATATTAAAGTAGATTTGATCAATGTTATTTGTTAAGGCAGTCATTCATGGGTTGTTTTTGTTTGTTTATTCCTCTGTGCTCGGCTGATAAGGAATTGTGTGCTCAATTTAATAGTCTTTCTGTGGTGATGCAAGTCATAATTCCTTGCTGAGTTTCACTCTGAAAGCTGCATGTGTTGATTAACTTCTCCATTTTGAAATGTCCTTAGCCTTGGATACTCTGATGAAATGAAATTCTTGGCAAGCTAATGGTGCAGAGCAATTTCTATAAGATACGTAAACATGTCATTTTAGGAAATTAGAAGTACTCCTGTAAGAAACGTAGTATATAAATAGAAGCTCCTTTTCTATGTAAATAGAAAAATGTTATTGTGGTTGATGTTATTTTGTTGGGCCATGTTACTGTTCAAAGAAAAGATTGAAGAATATTCTTAACGTGCTTTTGTGTTGTGTAACAAATAGTGATTGACTCTGTTAGAGTGGTGTGAAATGGAGAGGAAACTTGAAAGTGTAAATGAAGCACTGCTGGGGAGGGGTATATCTGAGCACATGATATTGCTGACTGTAAGCAGCACATTTGGAGAGAGATTTATAGTGTTTGAGTTCTTGGGTACACATTTCAGGAAAAGAAATTTTTATCTTCTCTCTGTGTTATGATGATGACTGTATGCTAGATGATACAGATGCAGTGATGTGAGAAGGAGCGGTGGAAGCCACCGTAAGGGTTGTAAAATCTCGTCGTTTATTTCCACAGCTTTGTGTGACTCTTATTTTAAACATGCACGGGCTTTGACACTTTTAGTGTAGTCTGCTTGCTCTGTGGCATCTCATGATGTCAATTTAAACTCTATTCATATCTTTTTTTAATAAGAATACTGTGTTGGAAAAAATACTTAGTACATTTAGTTTTCTAATCCCTTCAGTTTATCATCTTGCTGTACTTGCTGAGTATGAGAGTCATGAATACTTATCCAACTATGCTAAATGTATTTTCACATTGAATGTATGGCATATAGCAAAACAGTGTCTATTTGGAGTCTTGTGTGGCTGCAAAATTAGCTTCTAAGAAGGCAGTGTTGCTACTCCTCCAGTTTTGATTATCAGTAGATTCAGTTAGAGAGGAATGAGGTTATTGGAAGCTGAACTGGTTTCTTAAGAAAATGTCTGCTTAAGATTCAGAGCAGTTTTCCTTCTTTCTCCTTTTGTGGTAATATCTAAAGTAATAGTGAGTTGCTTTTGTTGATGATCAGGACAGCAGCTCTGTCTTGCGGAAACTTGTATTTATGTCCAACAAATCCAGATGCAGCAATTGCTCAGACTTTCATGGGTATCTCAAATTTGTGTTAGGGCTGTTGTGGCAGCAACTCACAGAATCAGGGAATCGTAGGGGTTGGAAGGGACCTCAGGAGATCATCCAGTCCAACCCCCCTGCTAAATCAGGTTCCCTACAGCAGGTTGCACAGGAAAGCATCCAGTCGGGTTTTGAACATCTCCAGAGATGGAGATTCCACCACCTCTCTGGGCAGCCTGTCCCAGTGCTCCGACACCCTTACAGTGTCCATCTCACTTGGGTTCCATGCGGTCAGGTGTGTGGTACAGACTGCCCTGAAGAACAGTGTGAAGGGGCAGCTTCTTGTCACTCTCCCAGCAAGTTTAGAGTTTCTCACATGTTGTCAGTTAGAGACCATGTTATTTACGTGCCATAAGATCACTGTGTAATAGGAGCAAATCACTTTCTCCATGAGGAGTAGATGAATTGTCCCTTAAACAAGTCAGCTGGAGGGAGCTACAGAAAAAGACCTTTCATAGAAGCTTTTCTGCTCTCCCCTGTGACAGGCAGTTTTCAGTCCCTCCAGGGAGAAATGTGATAAAGTATGCCATCACCTGCATTCACTAATTTGGTAATGTGTTGAAAATAGAGATTATGTACTAGAATGTATTCTTTATGTTCTGATCTGGAGAGTGAAGTTTGGTTAATAATAGGTTTCATCCTTGATGTGATGATGGGTAGGATTGAGTTCCAGTTGAAATTGCAGATCTCCAAAACAATGGAGTTGGAATGTGTGTGTGTGTGTGTGGAGGGGAAAAGATACACAAATACATAATATAAAATATATGCTTAAAAGTGTTTTTATATATAAATATATAGACTGCATATATTCTTTCTTTTTTAAGATGGAAGTCTAGAGTTGGTTAGTTGTGTAGCAACATCATTGAAAAAAAGCAAACTGAAGAAAAGGTGTTTGGGAGAAGAGTTAACTGAACTGTTGATAATACAGGGCCTCGTAAGATTAAAGCACCTGAACAGCGTGACCAGGTTTTAGAAACATGGGCAGTCTTGTTCAGTGTGGTTATCAGGACAAGGCTACGTGGGAGGGATTTGATTGCTCTCCTGAGATTAGATTTAGGAGCCTGTCCAGTGAAAAGTGAGATAGGGTCATAGTGCTGGTGTGGAAAGCCTGTAGATGGGCAAGTTGTCATGATTGCTCTGTAAGCTCATTTACATTTCTTTTCATGTGTTGTCTGTCCTAGTACCACATTCTGCAGAGTACATCTGTCTTTCTCCTTGTGAGTTCCTTGTGAAATAGAGGTGTCCAGGTACTTCTTTAATGTGTTCTGTACTACCACCTTTGAAATATTTCTGCATAGACCCTCAGGCATTTGCAAGTCTAATGAGATGGACAGTCCAGTGTCAAGAAAAGGAAAAAAGCTTTAAAAAGCCCTTTTATTTTATCTCTTCTCTCTGGTGTAGCTTCTGCCTGGATCAAAAAATCAGGGCAACACCAAAGAAATGTTTAGACACCGACAACAAAATCAGAGTATTGCTTTAAAGCAGATTTCATATGCTGTGAGTATCCAGCAGTATTCTTTTCACCATTTTATTTGGTGGTCGATGGTATATGTACAAAAATGTTTGAGCTTTTTATTTGGTGGTTTGGTACATGGTGAGTTTTTTTTGTTTGTTTTGAGTTTTTTATGTTCAGAACAGAGTTTTCTGATTAGCCCGTGAGCATTAAAGAAAATTAATCTATGAACAATACTACTCAGTTGAAACTACTGTTCAGAATTTCAGGCTGCCAATTGCATCTTTTCTCCTTGCACAAAAATTACAGGCACACATTACCGTAAAACAATCCAATGTCCTTGTTTGTAAAATGTTCACTCTATTAGAAGATTAGAGCTCAGTGCCCAGGGGAGTGATCACTTGGTGATAACCACACCCTGTGGAGCTTTACTGCCTCATTACTTTTTCCTTTTCCTTTCTGTTTGTATTTTTGTTAAACATAACTTGGAGCTGCCTTGAGGTTAAAGCAGGGCAGGGGTGCAGAAGGACATTGCTTATATTTCATCAGCATTAAGAAGTAATTCTGGCAAACTCTGCATGGCTTTCATGTTGCATTGAAGCATCTATTACTACTGAGACTTATGCTGCTTAGAATATTTCTTAGAATATTTATTATTGCTTACATTTTTTGACAGGATAATATATCTGAGATCATAATTTTTATGTCGTTTTAGTTTCTTCTCTTTCTGCTGTCAGCTATGGCTGAGATGTAGAAAATAAAAAATTAAAAAATATGTCTGCTGAGTCCTATTGTCATCACTTTAATTATGCCTTTATTACTTCTCCAGAGAAATTGATGTCTATAGCTGTAAAGCTGGGAGGGAAGAGAATCTGAGTCCAGGCCAGGATTTTGAGGCTATTGCTGTGATCAAGCTTAGTGATGTTTTTCATCTTGGCTTCTGCCTTTATGTTCAGTACTGAGTATCTGTAAACAGTAGGAAGAGAATAGGCAGAGCCAAATGATAAAAGAAATAATAGCTGACTGGCACACTGAACTAGATTTTGGAAGTGTCCCCATTTCAGAAGTCTCTTGGAAGGCTTCAGTCTTCTTTTGACAGAAGGCAGCAGCAGTGTTGCAGTGGTGGTAAGTGTAATAGGAAAGCGCACATCTGGGGGAACGTGGAATGTAGCAACAGTAAGATACAGATGTCCTGAATTAGCGACCCTGCCGTTTGTATGTATTCTCCATCTCTTTGTTAAACTCCAGGGGATCTTGTTACTGTATTTCTCGGTCAGGAGAATCTCAGAACAGATGACAGATGTTAATGTTCTTTCACATAAAAAGCCATTGCTAAAGGAAGTCAGTAGCATCTACTTATTGAGCATGTGGTCTTATTTATGACAGGACTTGTTGTACAAGCTGCGTTCAAGGGCTTGCTTGGGCCATTTGTCTACCTTTCCATCTAAACCTCTGTCTTTTGAGACCTCAGGTGATAACAATTTCTGTAATCTTTTCATAGACCTTCTACAGTAGGTACAGGTTTGACAGTTTGAAAAGAGAGCATTTAATGCACCGATAAAATAGTTTATGTAATTGCCAGTGTCTTAAATGAAAAAACCCCTTATAATGACCTTAATGATTTTGCTGTATTTGCTTAACACATAAAATACTCGTAGTATATTTATAATTGCTACTGTAGTTTTATTTTTTTTTAACAACTCAAGTGTGTTAATGTTAAAATAGGTCATTAGCAGCCAACTTTTTGTGTTTTTTTTAACTTTGGTTTATTTGTTCTCCCTGTGCTTAGCCATTGTCTGTCTTGTATTAGTTCCAACTAGATTTTATTTATGGATTATATTTTTCAAAGTACTACTTCTTGCTTTTGAGATACAATATAAATCGCTTGCTCCAAGAAATACATCAACTTAGCAACTTGAGGTGACCTAAAATACCTTACTTGGACATTGTTTTTTCTGTACCCTTGTTCATGGGAAATGCAGTGTGCCAGTGTACTCGCATATGATTTATTGTATCCTAGCATGTGACTGGGACTGAGAAGTCAAACTGGTCTATTAATGACAGCTCAACTCAATGCTCTCCTTTTTTAGCTGCCAAGGGATTCAGTTTTAGTACTAGCAGTAACTGTGCCAACTCTAAATGTACTGATCAGAACCAGGTGTGTAGGAAGGTGTCTAACCCCAGCTGGGATAAACGTGCATCTTGCATGTTAAAAACACATTATACTAATTGTTAACTGGCCATAAAGATAATATAAAGAATGCTGAGGAGAGGAAAGACCTGACATTGCTAAAATGGCCAGCTGGTACTAACCTAACATTAATGAACAAGGACTTGAGAACATTGAGTATAACATCCATTCAGTTTTCAGCCTGGGTCTAGACTTTGTTTATGTAAGGCTTTGCAAGGGCTGTAACATCCTTTGAGCAAGATGATTAACGTCATCCTGTTTTCAAAGGTTTTGGTTTTTGAATAGCCGAACTCAGACACGCAGATCTCCTCATAGAAGGTCTGTTGATCCTTTGAACTCTGTTCCTTCTTTATTCCTGTAAGATCCTAGGCATCTCAGATATGTAGCTTAGTATTAGCAGCCAAATAAAGTATGGCTCAACTTCTCTGGCATCTAAGGTTTTTTCTGCCTCCTTGAAGACCTGGCAGAATCCAGTTAAGGGAAGAATGTAAGGAGTCTCGTATTTGAAATTTTAGAAAATTTGTAATAGTGTCCATCTAGCTTAGATGCAAAATATCTGGGTAATTTAACTGAAGGAGCTAGTGATAGGAAAAAGAGTCAAAGATTTCTCATTATATATAGCATGACTATAAAAATAGTTTCAGGAAATGCACCTTTTGCTCATTTTTCTCATACAAATATTGCTGTAGACAAGTATACTGGCAAAAAAATTACTGAACCAGCATAATAGGTGAATATTTCATTGGAGATTTTTCTCACTCTTCCAATAATTTATTTCTAATACTTAAGCTTATTCAACAAAGAAAATGTGTGTCTGGTGAAAAACAGATGCTGTTTTCATTGTTCACCTGCTCAGGAACAGACTATACCTTTTTTTCTGTGTAACTTTTAATTTGGAACTTGTTTGTGCCTGAAGCAGTCTCAAGAAATAAAAGGGAAGTTCAAGTTGTTGCTTATATAATTCTTTTTATTTCCACCTCTACTTTTCAGCAGCACTTTCTTATATTCACTGAAAATGCTGTATTTCTCTGCCTTAGTGTGTTTAACAGTAGTAATTATAAACCAATTTTGTCTCTGATGAAGAAAATGCAACTCTGTGGTAGTAGAACAGAAATTTGCATCTCAAGAAATTAAGGAAAGAAAACTTTGGTCACACCTTGTGTTTTCCTATGACTTTATTTCAGCTGCTTTTTTTATGGACTGTCCAGGTATTCCCAATGCAAATACTCCAAATGAGAAAAAGGAACAAACGGCCTTTTCACTAATATACTTTTTTTTTTTTCATTGATGGGTAAGAATATTTTCACTAAATCACATGAGAAGTCAAGCAGAGACTAATGAAAATCTTCAGTGTGTAAGAATTAGGGCCATAACAGGAAATAAGTGATTGATATTCAGTGCCCTGCTGAAAGTAAAGTGTGCTAGTTGTCACGATTCTGATCTGGGCAGTTGTCTGTGAAGAGTTGGGGTGGTCACTAAGGAGTCTTGAGATCAGCATAAGGTAAATTTGAAGAAGGATCTTAATGTTGAAGAGAAAAACAAAGATAAGGAAAATAAATGGCTTTTAAGCCACTAGAGGAAAAGTCAGAAAATGACACATTTCTCTTACCAGTAGAGAAATTGCAAATTGAATAACTGAGTTTCTTATATGATATTTAACAATAAAAGCAACGATACATAAATCCCACCTGCTGCAATTACTCTCTTCTTCCTATGCAAAAAAAAATGGACATCTTTCTGTAATGCACCAAAAAAGTCTTAGGGTTTGGGAGGAGGCAGAGTAGTGCACAGAGGAGAGGCAGTTCTATTTTTGCTTTGTGGGGTTTTTTTTTATTTCCCCTTTTGACTCTTCCGACATGTATAATTAATATTTCGCTCTTCATTTGTCTGTCTTGTAAAGGATGCTGTAGAATGTCTTTCAGAATGGCTTTTTAAGAAGAATATAAACAGCTAAATCAAGACTGTTTTGCTTGTTATTAAGGCTTGAGTAGCGGATGCTAACTTATGCAGAGCAATTTAACTTCCAGTACATCATTAATGAGATTGCATTCTATATACTCTTATTTGCATCAAGGCACAGATATGTCATCTTATCTCGTGAAAAAATTAGGGGCTGGAAATGACTTCTCTACTGTATTATGTTTTATGCTGCTCAATCCAAATTCAATCTTAACTGCAAGTTTTGTGTTTGTTTTTTGTTGGGTTTTGGGGTTTTTTTTAGTTCAAAAAGTCTTATTTTCTATCTAAGGAGCTAGAGCTTCAGGGACAAATTAAAAGCTGAACTACAGCCAGAATGTATTTGTTGGTAACTGGAATAATGCTCTCTTCCACTGTGAACAAGTAAATCACTAGAATGCAATACAGAATTATATGAACTCATGGCTGTGTCCTGGCAAATTAAAAAAACAAACAAAAAAAACCACAAAACAAAAAAACCCCTAGCTGGTAACAATCTGAGGATTCACTGTTTCCTGTCAGCTGATGGGATTGAGGGATGTTGAGAGTGAGACATCTAATGGCAATCCATACCCCACCCTCCATTTCCCCACAAGGCTTATTGATTACTTTCTTGGTGTATTTTGGTTTTGTTTGGATTTTTTTTCCTTATCAGTTGATTTGGTATTTGTGTTGTCAGAACTGGCAAGACTACTTAAAAATCTATGCTATTGGGATATGTTGTTATCACCTCGGCCAAGTGAGAGTTATTTGCCATGTTGGAAGGTGTCTTTGAATATCATGTGGTCACCACTAATACAATATTTTGAGAGGAGGAGAGTAACAGAGTTTATCAATTAATCTCTGGGTTGTGGTATCATAGTAGTAACAGCAGGAGAAACATCTTGCTGTGTTTGAAGATTGCAGGACATTAGAGTGTAATCAAATATACAAGCTGATGGTTTTTCAAGGAGAAATTCTTATTTATATATTTCAGTACCACCAAAGGAGATGTAATTTGCTACTATGGAAACAAAGGAGAACCAGAACCTGTTTTCCTAAATCCTGGTAGGTTTTCTTCAGAAAAGTCTGAATATTGCTCTTTGTGATTTTAAGGGAGTCAGAATATAGCTGTATTGCTCTAGTAATTTAGCTATTTAAGCGTTGTCTTCACTAACTTTTTCTTTGTATTCTTAAAAAAATCCAACATTGAACGTCCTTAAATTCATTTACTTATTTACTAATAAATTTCAGTAAAGAATTGATAGTTCATTAAAAGCTTCTATCCATGTCAGTGTACCCACCTGCACTACAATTAGTGAGGTAGATGCTCCTTGGGTAACTATGACTGAAGGACAGAAGTCTGTCCTGAAGCAATGGAATTTTCAAAGGTTTGTAGACTTGACCCTAACTGTCCTTACCCAGCAGTGTGAGTGTGCTCCTTGAGGGATAGAGTTGGCTTTAATAAAAAATAAATTAAACCCCAAATTATCTGTCTTATCAAGTGGCTTGACTTAAGATATTTTAAATCTAGTCCTTTGTTAGCCAACCACATAGAACAATACTCCAGAATTCATCACCTAAAAGCCACTTTAAATGGACGAGGACATATAGAAGGCTTTGAGTAATTTAGCTGGCTGATAACATTTAATTGTTAACAGTTAATGATAGTGGCTTATTTTGCCTGCTTAGGTTAATGGTCAGAATGTTACTGCCAGTAGGCAAATAGTTACTGTAGCAATTACAGCATAAATTCTTGGAAAAAAGCTGCATTTTGTACAGCTACAAGCACAAAATGGGCTTTAATACAAACAAAAAGAAAATAATTAAAAATCTGGCTGCTCGTTGTAATGAAAAAGTCAATCACAAATTTTAGGTATCTTACAGGCTCTAGCAAAGGTCTCCATGCTTCAACAACAAATTCCTTTTCTGTGCACGTGGCTGTCTTTAGGGAGAGCTGAGGTTTGGTAATCTTTGTGCTCTAAAGAGAAAGTTCCTTCTTATCATCAGATGTTCCTTTGCAGTGTTTTTCAAGAATAAAATCAGGTGCAAAAATAGAGCTTAATACATTGTTTTGGTTTTGGGGCTTTGTTTGTATGCATAGGAATATATGGACTGAGTAATTCTTTGTTGGATACACCATGGAAGAAACTTCAGTATGGAAAGCAGCTTTTCACAGAAGTGGTCAAGAGAAGTCAAGACCTTACCAAAGAAGACTTGGTACAGGAGCTTCTTACAGTGATGAATAACCAAGAGCCGTAAGTACATGATAGCCAGTTTACTCAAAATGCAATATGACCAGTTTAAAAATCACATGTAGAAACTATTTTGACAGAAAATAAACTTTTGCCTTATATTAATTGACTAAAGCTGGGTAATGAAGGGCAAAAATAGTGTTCTTTCTCTCCACAGAGACTGACTTTCAACAATATTGATTTTTAAGCAGCAGTCCCAGTAAACATTATTGCTGCAGTCTTAATACCCATAGACTGTACACTGATTTCTCTGTGGGGTCTCTCAAGTGAGTACAATGGTTGGTGGTTGAGTATGAGATAGAAGCTGACAGTTCTCTCTGGCTGAGTGCCCCGCTATGTGCCTTCTGTGTTACACTGTGGTATGCTCCAGCCATGTGCCCAACACAAGAGTGAGAAGAGCTTAGTTGTTCTGTTCATACTAGAATTACACCTGTTCTTGCTTCTCCCCGAAACACCCACAGATCCTCTTCTCCACCGTCACAAAGAAAACAATCCCAGTTAGATATAAAGGTCAGTTACAGTATAGTGAATTGCACACCCTCCTACAGATCAGGATGAGCTCTGAAAAGGGGGTTGAATTGATCAGTCTGTTTTGTTCTGTTCTGCCCTCTTCCCCAAAGTTCACTGTGCAACTGATAGGCTGCTGAATTATTATTATTTTATAGGTATAACTGGGTCTGTACTAGGAGGCAGAAATGGGATTATTTCTTGAAGATGGCAGAAGCTTAAAAATCAAACACAAAAACCTGCTATAACAATAGTTATATTGCACTTTGATAAATAAAATTGGGATATTTTAATTGTTTAAATAGGAAGCTGTACTGATGGCTAGCATTTGAGAATATGTTCTGGTGATGTGAATGGAAAGCCAGGGTTGTAGGGTTGTTGTGGTAACCTTTGTGACCTTAGCGTCTCTTCTGTGGGATGCTGATACTTGTTTAATTACAATAAATTAAGCTTGATATGCTTTATAATAAAATTATATTTCTAAATGTCTTTCAAGCTTTGATAGAAATATATGTCAAGAAATTTGGGCTCAAGCTCACCTTGTGCTCTGCTGCATCTTCACAAATTCTATTTTAATGATTGTCCTAGGTATTTTCCAGGTATTCCAAACAAGATTGAAGGAAGCAGGGAGGTCTTTTTTCAACATAAAAAGAACTCCTGGAATCTAACTGGAAAATTGTTGGTTTACGTGATGTGCCTTATGTTACTTGATCATTAATGTTTTAATGGAAACTAAAATACAGAAAGACAAAGAATAACAAAAAGTGAAAAACCTGTCAAGATATGAAAAAATTTCTCGAAGTGAGACAAAAGCTCAAGACCTTGAAAGAATCTCTATGGGAAAGAGCTTACAAGCTGTTTTATCTTTGATTTTCCTCATACTTTAGTTTTGAACACAATTCACACTTTTGTACTTTTTGAAAAGTGGTTGCTATTTATCAACAACTCAGTCAAAACAGCTTGGTTCAAGAGAGATGAATGTGTTAATAATGGAGAATAATTTTTTTAAAATTATTACTACTTTACTACTTTTTTTCAGTCAATTACCAGACCCTGCGATTGAAGACCAAGGGAAGGATTACATACGTCCTATTTTGAACAAGTATGCAGCTGTGTGTGTTCGTTGCCCAGGTTATGGAACAAGGTAAAAATTTCATCGTCAGAAATAGATGAATACTGCATCAAAGCGTATCTCAAATCAAAATTATGCTGCTGTAAGTTTTAACTTTATAATGACTGCTTTAGATTTGTTCAGATAATAAGTATAATTTGATAAAGTATTTCTTTGCTTAGTATTCTAGTGTCTTAGATTTGCTACTGATGAGTATTTTAAGAACACACGGCTCATCTTTGGTGGGGAGTGTGACATAGCTTCAGTTTGTCCAAGATGAGTTAATACAGTTCTGGTTCCCAAGGGTAGCAGCAGATCTGACTGTCTCTAATTTGATCTTAGCAAAACATGAAAAGCTTTGAAAGAATGTTTTTAGCACAAAAACACAATTATCTTCTATATCTGAGGAACTGCAGAACACATTTCTCTTCCAAGAGTAAGAATAGTTTCATCTACATAGCTAAGAGGTTCCTCTTATACATTATAATATGTAGCTGCCATTTTCATATATTAAAAACCTATTGCTCTTTTTCAAAAGAAGGTGTATTTCCACTTTTCCCCTAACTGGTGCTGCTGGTTTTACTGAGATGTTCTCACTTTCTGCTCAGACTGTTCTACCAAAGATGCAAGAAGAATAATGCAATGCATCTTGCATCTGATTCCTGATGGAACAAAATTGCTGTTGCTGCATGTAGGGAATTCAGATTGCCAACAGTTTTGTCAGATTGGTCTCTGGCATAGTCAGATGTAGCATTTCCACTGTAGGGATGTAAATTGATAAGCAGAGAACACTCACTCCTGCAAGTATTTTAAGTTGTTATTCTGAGAAAGAAACCACTGCAAAAACTGAGTATCTCCATAACATGTAGTCAAAGAACATTTTAAATATGAGATATTGAAGACTTCAAATGGTAAGGGAGCATCTTCCTCGCCTTGCTTCGCAGGTTGCAGTCTAGCTTTTTCAAAGGAAATGGGGATAACTCAGTAGAAATACTTACCTCTTACTGGTAAACTATATTTTAAGTCTTCCCTGCTACTGTAAGTGTGTGCTCACACTTATCTTTCCCTTAGCAACATGTTTTAGTGAATAGAAATTGTTAATTAGGCCTCACAATATTCTTCTGAGGAAATTAAGCACTTTTTTACATGAGTGAACAACTGTTAAATGATGTGGGGAAGGTCACCGTGTCAGGATGGTGGAAAACTCCTACTTCTGTTGTCAGTCATCGTTCTCTGGCAGGTACTACAGTGTCCATAGCAAAATGACAGCTTACACGTGACAAAGTGGCATAGATGCATGACTGGAATCTGCTTTGGGAGGTTCCAAGAGAGAGTTTTTCTGTGATTGCGTATCAGTGTCCTGTGATAATAATTAAGTGTTTGAATCTTAGTGGACAATTGCTTTGAAAGGAAAGAATGAAAGAATACTATTGATATGAATAACGCATCAGGGTATGGGTAGGCTGTGAAGAAAAAGTTGGTTTTATGCTTCTTCTGGATGGAACACTTGGCACTAGAAGTTTAGCCTTTTATCATGCCCTCTGTAAATTAGCAGCTTTGTGTATCAGCTGCTGCAAGCACAGCAGGGAGTCAGAGGAGCAGAATAACAGAAGAAGGGACTGAAAATGCCAATTTGAATTTACCACAACGATTTCTGCCCTGCTAGTGTGGTGATGATATGGTCAAGAGAAAAAAATGAGCCAAGACCTTTGGGGATGAGGGATAGGACCCTGCAAATTTATATAATGGACACAAGGCTTAACCTTCCACCCTTATGTTGTTTCAGGACTAACACAGTCATTCTCGTTGATTCAGAAGGACGAGTTACTTTCACAGAGCGCAACATGATCAATGCAGATGTCAACCAGTGGAAAACAAGCACCTATGAATTCAAACTGCACACTTAACAGCTTTCCATTTGAATGGTTTGTAATAAAAGCAATGAGAGAACAAGCCATTAAGCTCTAGTAAATGTTTTGTGCCAGTCTCCACAAGCTAAAAATAGCAAGGAAAGCACAGGTTTAAATAATCTGGTAGCATACCCTATCAGGCTCACAATCCTTTGTATAAAACCAAAAGAAGAAACTGTTTTTACATGAAGTAACAACTTATAATCAGAAATAAGTTTTTAAATATCACCCTGCCTCCAAGGCAAGGGCATCTTTACCCCAGACAAAGTAATTGCTTTTGTGTAGGGGTGTGTTGTTTGTTTTTTTTTATCCTCTTAAAGATGTTTTAAGTAGACTCTTAAACAGGTTTTTAATTCAGGGGAGGGGAAACATTTGCTGCTTTTACTGTTCTACCTGAAGGTTTTACCACACTTCGCTTTCCCTTCAACATATGCTTTTAAGATTGTATAGCTAATGCCAATGTGCATTAAACGAATGTATGTTACCTTTGTAGTATTAACTGCTTTAGTAACATTATACCAGCAGTGCCATGCTGCAATGTTCTGCCTGGGGAGGGCAGAGCAGGGGGGGTTCTTTACATGTGTTTTCCTACAGATAGTACAGCAATATGTCTTATTTCTAAACTTGATTTGAGAGTAGATAGGAAATTAAGTTCAGTCTCTGTTCAGCTTTACTCAGTAGAAACTGAAAAAATCATGGGAGCAGACTTGATTATCTTTGACAGGAATAAAATTATGTGTATTGTGACATCTTATTTCCTGATAGTCTAATTAGCAATATTGGTTTTTTCTTCCTCAGCAGGCAGGTAAGGAATAGGTATCTGTTTGCAAACAGAAGTTGAATGTGAAGTTTACATATAGCAGCTGTTTTATACATTTGCAATTTTGGCTTTATTTCTTTATTGGTATAATATGTCAAAACCTGGAGTGACTGCTCATAGAATTTTAGTAAAAATAGTGATTTGTTGTAAGGTGACATTGCAGTCTTTATATTGCTGAAAAAGTTGGGTATTAAGATGCATTTCATATGTTCTAACATCTGTGAATTAAAAAGCTATTTAAATGCATGCTTTTTTCAATTATTCAGTGCCAGCGTAGGTGATAGAAGATTCTAGCTAATACCGAGGTATTTCAAAGCCCTAAGTTATTTTTCTGCTATTGATGTTGTGTTTTGACTTACTTTGAATGCTGAATACTAAGTTAATAATGGATCACTGCTATTTTTTTCTATATATATGCTGAATATATTCTTTTTACAAGCCTCTGATTATTATTATTATTACAAAGTATTAACATTTCTGATACTATTTACAAAGATGCACAACTATTCTTCTGTACTCAGGCTTGTGTGTTCAAACGTTCTCACAAGTATGTGCATCTGTCTGCAATGGAGGAAGCAGTAAATTAAACTTGCCATTGAGGTGAAGTACTGTGAAAGGCCATTCCCAGACTCCTGATTGCCAGGAGATGCTAAAGCAGCATTCTGTCAGATATTTCCTTTTTATTTGCATACCTAAATAGCTTCTAGATACCAGGACTGTTTGCGTGACTAGTTGCAGGTTGTTGGTTCACTACTATATAAATGACTTTTTGACCACTTTGATTCCAAGATGATCAGTACAGTCTTGTCAGGTTCTGTGTGGTTTCAGACTCTGAGCCTTCCAGACTCTCTGGGCTGTAGGAAATGGTTAGCCCTTTTTTATTATTGATGACTGTCTAAACCATATAGTTGTATGAATAAAAATGTTATTGTTATTTTTTTAGATGGAGATAAATAGCCATAGCTGTCTTAAATTTGGATTTGACAAGTGTGTATTCAAAACCAAAACTCGGCTTCGCTGGCTTGCTCTTACTCAGAGTTTGGGTATCAATTTTTTTTTTTTTCTCTCTTAAGGAAAAAAAATCACCAGTGAATATTTGAACAAGACATTATATTTGAAAACATTGCCTAAATGGCAAGCAAAATGCTTGCATGCTGTTTCTTCCTGAAAGCATTTATAAACTTTAGTTCTTATAGTAGTTCTGTAATAATGAAAACTTATTATTTTTTACGTATAAGCAAAAGAAAAGCAAGTCAGAGCTTAGATGTAAAAACAGATGATACTATTGTGTTTTGCTTTGCTTGAATCAAAATTCTAAATCTGGGATTTGCTTTTTATGACAAACAGTAAAGAACAAAAGCCCTTAATTTTTTTTTTTTTAATTATGTCAGAATAGTTAATAAAATGAGCTTTTTTTAATTTTTGAAGCTTCTGAGAGTTTTTCCATTGGCTTCAGTGGAAACAGGATCAGGACTGCAGTGCAGATACTGGCAAATGGTCCATAGAAATGATCAGGTATTCATGAAGTGCATAATTTACTGTGTGGTAATTATATTTGCAATGAATCCACTGGAAAAAGTAAACTGTAATTAAAGTTAATGAAGAAAATATTTTATTTTTATAAAAGTGTTTTTTAAAATAAAAGGGAGTTTTAAAGGATAGAAAGGGAGAAAAGTGAATATAGGAAACTATTGCATGGCACTTTACTAAGTTTACTTATATGTAGCATCTTTTCAAAGTCATAAATTTGCAAGAGCTTTTTGTTTTCTGTCTTTTTTTTATCAAAATGATAGTGGAAGAAATTTTAAAATATCTATTAAAACTCAATTATATTTTTTTTCTTAAAATTGTTTCATAATTGTTTATATGTGTGTTCCAAACTAGAATCCTAATAAAGTCAATCTGGTGAACAGTTTTTGTCATCATTAATAGATTGTGTATTTTTGCACATATGTTTATGTTAATCTGTCTGTAACTTTGCATGATAAGATGAATTAAAGTCTTTCATGAGATATTAGAATTGGAAAAGCTTTAAGTCAATTTCTAGTACTTAATTCCTTTTTAAGACTGTTGTATTTTCCTGGGGGTTTTGTTTGTTTTTTGTTTTATGTATGTTGGGTTTTTTTAAACTCTGTGCTGCTGTATGATTATACTTGTCTTATCCAGGTAAGAAATTGGAAAATATTCCTTTAAAGCTAATAATCCAGATTTGGGGCATTTTGCTTTGTTTTTCAGGTTAGTAAACAGAATGTATTGACTGAAATCTGCCCAGACCAAGTGTCACAGTAATAAATTCTCTGAAATACCCTCCAGCTTCTGACAACCAGTATGTACCCACAACCTCCCCTCCCAAAAGCAAATGTCCTCTTGTCAGCCCTGGCTCAATTCCACTCCACGCACAGCAAGATCAGGTAGAAAGCACAAAGATTCTCAAACATTGCATGTGTGAAACAGTGTCTCGAGCATCCCTCTTCCTGCCATGACCTCAGGGTACTTTGAATCTGCTTTTTACCTTGCAGACTGGAGTGGATTTGTCAGATCTTAATACCAGAATGTCCCAAGCAAGCCCTTAAAGGAAAAGGAACTGGCATATTCTTGCCTATAAAATGGTGGAGCCATCTCAGAGCTAGTTTGGTGGAGCCATCTCAGAGCTAGTTTTAGCTTTACAAGCAGTGACGTTTTCAAACTGACAGTCACTTTGAGAAGACAAGCAATTGGTGTTGTTATTGTGAAGGTGGCAACCCAAATGAAATCTAGGGGAATTCTCAAAATCTGTTAAAAGAAAAGCTTTATTAACTCACGAGCCTCTGAAGTTGTTACTGCCAATTCTTGTCCTTGCAACAAGATAAATTTGTCTGGATTACTGGTCTTGAAATTAAGTGGTTGCATCAAGTGTTTGTGGCAAGAGAAATTATCAGCAACCTTGAAAATTAGTATAATGATAAATATATGTTAAAAGTACTTTGAGGGATTTGGGTTTCCTCCCCAAAAGTGAAATAGTTGCAGCAGAGATACAGTACAGATAATGTGAAGGAAAGAGTAAAACCAATGCTTCCTTAGTGAAAAGCCAGAGCCTCACAAAATGCTACTGAAAGGCAAGAATCCAGGTTCACTGTGAAAAAGTCTGGATCTTAGGCAGACCTGAGACTCTCTTGTTACACTAAGTTCAAACTGTGTTAATGTTCTGCCATACCTGGACATTGCGGTGGAGACGTAATTGTCTAATTTCCCTGTTACCAGTAGCTTTAATTAAATATACTCTTAACAGACCAGAGAATTAATTGGGCCTTTGGAGGGCTTCAGTACTTCAAAGCTTAACTGATATTTATTGTTACAAATGAAATATAATAAACTAAATATTAAGACAAATATTGATGTGACTTAGAATACTGTGTTCATATTATCATAAGGAAATAAGTAACTTCAAAATGAATTTATGAAATACTAAGCAGTAATAAGGCAGTAATTAAAGCATCTTACATTTGAAATTTAGCTTGAAGAACTTAATGCACATTTATGGCTTAGCAAGTATCCCTATTTATATGGAATATTAGCTAGTAGGAATTAGTTTTATATCCTTCAGGTTCATGTAATAGGACATTGCTAATGTTCTTCATCTGATTCATTTTCTGCAGAGAAGTCTTGTTAACAGCTACTGAGGATTTAGGAAATGGTCTTGACTTGGTGCAAATAGAATCTGTATTGTGATCAGCTGGAAAGGCAATAGAATAAACTGTGAGAATTACATAGCCCATCACTATGACTCATGCTGTGAAATGTAAGTTAAGGTGAGCAGAGTGAAGAAAATGTTGAATATATAAAGTAACTACCTCTGGAACATCATCATAGATGAGGGACAAAAGTCACAATGTAAAGTTTTCTAATCTAGCAGAGAACAAATATAATTAAGAAAATGTGTTACGTTTAAAGATGTTCTGAAGATTATCTGCAAAAGCTTGAATGGAAAAGGAGTGACTATTTGAGTAGACAAAGATGGACAGTGTAGCTTTAAGACGTCCAGGCTACATCAGGAATATTTACTTACACTCTATTGAGACCTTTATTCTAAACATAAATTTGTGTGTGACCTGATTAAGCTACTGTTTTATATAAAGAGATATAAATATATAACAGATTTATAAATTGTATGTAAAATAATGTATATTTACATATTTAAAAGATTTTTACAAATTATTTGGTGGAGAATTCAGATTCTTCATCAGAATGGTATATCTGTTCAGATACAGCTTGCATTCAGCCATGCCAAAACGGTCCCTCTTCATAAAGAATTCTTTCATGTATTGTTAGAGATTATATGTTTTTAAAAGTGGTCATAACACAGTGGTAAAATAAACAGCAAGTAGCACTGCAAAGCTGAAGAACACCTGATAGTAGCTTCAATGGAGGCATTAGGTTTAACATGTGAGTAAACCAAAATAACCTCCATATTCTGAATCTTTGCCAAAATGGCACCTTTTTCAGCATGCATTTAATTTCCATCTCATTCTGGAATTTGTCTTATTTTTTCTTTACTAAATATCAGCTTAAATTATCTCATTACTTATTAAATAATGCAAATGCTACAGTTTTAATATTTGTCTCAACAGGCAAACCCTTGATTTTTAAACCCTTGATTTTTATAAAAATGCACCTGAAGTCCTGGTCTCTCTCTCCTGAAGAGTTTGACCTGGAAACAGCATTCAGTGATGTATTCTTTTGATTTATTAAAAAACAAAACAGAACAAAAAAACCACACCCAAGTCCCAAACCAGAACAACCACCCTGTGCACAGATTATAAAGCTTCCACTGAAGCTATGATCGTTACATAGGTATGGGATTTGAACTTTTTAAAATTATTTTGAATAGCATAGAAATAATTATTGTGAAAATAATGTATGCAGAATACATTTTTGTCTATTCAAATTAATATTAAATGTAATGATGCTACTGTATACTTGGTCTCCACAATATGATTATGTAATAGTAACTTAAGAATTAAAACAAATTTATACACTGGCCCTTATGTGAGCACTTAGAAGCAATTTAGTACTCATTTAATTTGCTCTGAATTAATGGGACTTCAGAACATTCTTGATATTCATTACGTGCTTAAATATTCTCAGAAAAATGTTCTGGAACTGAGCTAGTTTTATGAAATGTTATTTTATGAGCTTGTTCTTTTGGTGGCCTCTGAGGGATGACAGTGCGTACTAATGCAGGAAGGTGCTTTACAAGCTTGCCTCTGGTGACAGAGGAAGCATTTTCAATGGGTATCTCCTCTGACATGCCAGCCCTTACAGGCACAGAGCCAACCTTGGTCTGTAGCTTAGCAGATTGTGTAAACACATTGATTACTTCTGTTCAGTGGAGGAAACCACATCACTTTTCAGACATTAATTAAGATAAATTAAATAATAAACTGGAGAATATGTGGAGCCACTAGTATCTCTTCTTGTGGTACAACATTATAATTAGTATTCAATAACTGAGGCTTTTGCCTCTTGTTAGAAGGATGTGCTCTTCCAAGAAAAAGGTGAATGAGAAAGCTTTTTTTTTTTTTTTTCCTTTTTTTTTTTTTTTTTTTTCCTTCTCTCTCTGTACTAGTTCTGCTGTGAATAGCTACAGGAAATAACCATAGAGCCAAGGTCTTAGTCAAATGCATTTATCCATCTAATGTTTGTCATGTCTCACTTGACTAGTTGGCATTTAGAGAGGAATTTACAGTCCTTTCCATTACAGATGGGTCTGTATTAGTACCTTAGTTTGATTAGTAGTGACCTTATATGATTTTTCTGATAGTCCCTATTTACTGTACTTTGGCTCACATTTCAGGGCAACCTCAGATCACAGGGACCAGACGGTTTTCAGATGGAACAGAACTGGTAGATGTGCTTCAGGAATGCGCTAAGTGTACTCCAACATGTAATAGGTTTAGCCTGAAGCAAAACTGAAATGCACATAGCATGGAGATTAAGTACTTGGCACCAATTGTTTTGCTGCATAAATCTGCTTATGTTGGTCTGCTTTACTTATAGATGTAGCTTGAGATGATAGATGTGTGTTCTATCAGTATCCCTGCAATATGGCAGTCGCAAATTTTTCTGTTTTCAGCAATATATTGTGCTAGCCAAGTCTGAGTACTCTCTTGGTGTAATATGCATGTGTTTAGACTGACAAAGCAATCCCAGAATGGCAGTTACATAAAAAAAGCTGTACCAGCACAATTGTGCTTTCAGAAGCATAACTTATTTTGCCTCTGTTGGGGAAAACAAAGCTAGTGACATTTATGGTTTTGCTCATGTACGTGCAACTCCACCTGGATTTTTGTCAGCCTAAGATCATGCTCCTGATTCATGTCTGTGTGCCACCAGCAGTGTTTATAGTAAACCAATCTAAGGAACTGGAGGAACAGTTTCTTAGCTATAGTTCACAGCAGTCATATGGAACAACAATATATGCTTTGTTATCACTGATTTGAAATCACAGCCCTACTTATGTCATGTTCATCTACATGAGGAGTCGTAATTCTCTTGATGTAATCAATGGAGAGGCTTAGCTGCTTCTCTGAATGTTTAAGAACCTGCTTCTCCGTTTTAGGGGCAAGCTAAACTAGATGCTTGAAGTTAGATGTCCTGAACCTTCTGAGGATTTTTAAAATAAAATCTGCATTGTGTTTCCTTAGGAGGAGGGGCACCTGATTTGATGTGGACTGTATTGAGACCAGGTCCATACTAGAAATAATTAATCTTAGTTAGTTTTGATGCCTCCATGTGATGTAGATTATTCTTAGATTCATCCTTGGAACATGAGAGGAATCTCAGTGAACTCAATGGAAAGAATCCTTTTGAATGCTGATGTAATATGAATTGTGTCCTTAATACAACTAAATTTAGTAAATATTAAACAATTTGCACTACTTCTTACTCCTACAAAAATAATTTTCACATTAATTATTTTGGTTTGTCAATTATTAAATTTTTTAAAATTGCATTTTACTTGATTTGTCCATGGTTGTGAGCATTCTCAGACTTCCAATTTCTATAGCTGTATTTGGAGTGCTACTTGAAAGTATGAAAGGCTTGGTCATTTCCAGTGTGGTGCAGTATGATCAGGTACAAAGGAAACGGTCTACACAGAAACATTTCCCTGCTGAAGTTCAAAGGTTGGGCTTTGCAGAGCTGCAGGAGTCTGTGCAGTCTGGAACCAGCTCACCTCCCCCTTGCTGTCCAAGGTGGCTGGAATGTGGATGCTGTATACAGGCTGTCCCCTGAATAGCACTTAGATTAAAAATTTCTGTTTTAATAACATTACTAAGGATTTTTTTTTTTTTTTTAAATACAGTTACAGATCTCTGAGTGCAAACCAGCACACTGTAGACTGGAGCTAAAGTGACTCGGCTCCATTAATCTGGTCATTATTGTTACCATCAGGTTAATAATATATATTGTAAAGTACACACAAATCTTTTTTGTACCTGAAATCTGTTTTATGCCTTGATGATTAGTTTTTAAAGTGTCTATAGAAAGATAAGTCATATTATTTTTTTTATATATATTTCACATCTCCGAAAAGTACCTTTTTTGCAAAATAACTTACTTTACTGAACTAAAAGTAATGTGGGCTGAGCAAAATTTTTCTTCCAGTAGATTTCACTGTTGGGACACTGCAGTATGTGCTGCAGTTACTGACATTGTAACTAAGAATATGAAAAAGACACTGGCTCCACCTAATTTTCATTCTCATGAATGCAGCCCGTTAACTTTATTAGGAAGCTCGTAGCTGTTTTCCTTATCAGCTTGCTTTCTGTATTCTGTGTTGACAGCAATTGTTTCTGTTCAGCCTTCCTGTATCTTGCATATGAAAAGCTCCTTGTCATTAGGAACTAATTTTTTGCTGATGATAATGAGATATCATGACAGTTCATGATACTATTGTAAATCCTGATTGCACTAAGCAGGAGGACCTGCACACTTCTAATTCAAAAGTCTAGATGGAAGATAAAGTTTTTCTGCACATTTGGCAAGTCTTTCATCAGAAGTCCAGGTGATCAGGATTTTCAGGTGAATTTGCAACTTGTCAGACATAGCAGATCAGATTTAATTCTCCGTAGGCCCTCTGGGTTAAAAATTGAACCATGATTTTAACATTGTTTTGATGAAACCATTGTTTTGCTACTGGATTGTTATTCTTTTGTTTAAGAAAAGTTAAAAGTATGTTTCCCTGTAGTGTCAGTTTCCAGGAATAGCTGCTGCATTGTTGCTTTAAGTCATAGTGATGATTCTCTGAAAACAGATGCACAGTGCAAAAACTAACATGCTGGTTATTTTTTCATTTTCAAAGCACTTCAGGCATTTTAATTCTTCCAACTCTTACCCAAAAATCTGTGTTTGTGCCTCTTCCGGTCCTAACTGAAATGTTGCTGTTTATGTACATAAGAAAAATGTAACTTATTTTCTATAGTGTGCTGTACTCAGTGCAATACTTCAGTTATACAGTCACATTAATTTGATGCAGATGAATCATGATACTTGTATTTTCATATATCCTTTGAAAGGGACAATCTTCTGTCACAATGTTGACAATTTATGAGGTGATGTGACACAGCTAATTTACAGCAAATGCCAACATCAACTCACATTCTGTACTTAATAATGAGATTTATTTTTCCTCACCTTTGAAGGCTGAAGCATGATGTAAATGGCTGTTTTGCAAAACATGGATATTTATTAAATATGCATTCTGAAGTGGCTTGTTTTAAAAATAATAAAAGCAGTTATAATTTAAACCCACTCTAAAATAATGGCTTGAGTGTAGAAGCCTGTTATGAGGATTTAAAAATTAGAAACTGCTTTCAGTTTTTGAGGGCAGCCTGCAAAGATTCAAACCAACTTCAGTAACCTTATTATATGCTGATTTCAAATCAGTGTGATAGTGGTGAAGGACAAGAGAGGCAACCCTGTAATTTAAGTGTATCAATAAATGCTACTCTAGTTCTGTATTTCAAATTATAAAGTATCAGAGTGAATTAGAATAGCAAATGTTCATTAACCCTTTAGAATAACTTTACATAAATTGTGTAAGATGTTTTCTATAATAATTTAGGAATTGTGTCTAAACACTACAGTCAGATTAGAGTTTATTTTGTGAACTGCTTGATAGGTATGGCATGAAATACAGATCTACGTTGATTTATCCTTTCAAAGTAAATCAGTGTTGAAGGGGTAATGCTGGGGTTGTGCTGGTTAAAGATAGAAAGCAGTCTCTTTGGAGGAAAAAGTGGCATCTTTTCTGTAGCGAGGCAGTGATATATGTAGGGAGAAAAACCTCGAGCAGTCCATCAGCTCTGATACAAGTCACTAACTTTCTACGCTTGCTTCTGCTATTATTTTTTTTTCCGAATTTGAAATAAGAGCAGCTTAAGAGAGCAGTGAAAGAACACAAACCCTAACCAGCAGCTGGACTCGTAAATTGTCAAATCTCAGGCTATTACAGCAGCTCCAATGCGGCAGGAATCGTGGCGTGGATAGTGCTCTGGGCTCCCCGTCAGTGGGGGGAGGCCAGGCAGGGACGTGCCGCGCCGCACGCTCGCAGCCTCAGCCGCGCAGCAGCCCCGGTGCGGGCGGCTCCCGCAGCACAGGAGCGTCCAGGTCGGGCTGGGCGCCGTCTCC